>NC_072735.1:20885139-20928116 GCF_026930045.1 Uloborus diversus
AACTTTGCTTGGAATAAAAGAGAAACGAATCTAATTAACAATATAATTTTTAAAAGGAAAAAATGCTTTAAAAAGTAGTTTTATGATTTATGTATCAGAATAGAAGAGAAATTAAACTAATTTAAAATAAAATTCTAGATGGAAATGTTGCTTTGATTTGGACTGCAGACAAAATATTCCCTTTTAAAACAATTATTAGAATGTCATTATTTTTTCACCCATTTTCAAAATAGCAGCAGGAAAAAAATAAAAATTCCTGAAAACGTAAGGTTAACTAACGTTTTAATGAATATCTCCGCTAATTAAAATCGCACAATTACAAGATTAGTCTTATTGTTTTTTCATTTTAAAATTTTAAATTGATCGGTATCTCGTTCGACTTTCGAATCGCAGCGATTCTTGAGAAGATTTATCTTCAGACGGACAGACAGACGGACGCGAACAGATTTTAATAGTATGAACTAGCTGCATGGCCGGTGTTGCACGGGCTACCTAAAATATGAAAAAGATGTCCAGATGATGTTTTTGTAGTACTCTGACATCAGTTTCAAACGTGTTAAGATTGATTACGTGAAACTAAAGCATCAAGACTTAACAAATATCATTAAGCATTAATTTAATACCAAGTCATCAGATTCCAATTAAGCTTTAGTTCAAATCATTAAAAGCAATTTTTTTGTTCAACTCCGTTTCCTAAAAAAAAATCCAAACAATCTTAATTTAACGTGTTTTTTTAATTAAACAGGAAAGAAAAAGTGAGTTATTAAAATTCGAAAACTCACCCATGTGAAGGGAAAAGTCCAACAAAATAAACATAATTAGTCGCACATCTTAATTTTTCCGAAATATGAGTCTAAAAATGATAAGCTTACACTACGATAAACAAACATAACTTAAGAAATAACTTTCAATGCTGAAAAGAGTTAAGAGCGTTGACTGTAAAAAATAAAAAAAAGGGCAGACGATAAATAAAGGTTATAACTGAATAGAGCAACCGATTATCTAGGTTGGTTGTTTTAGAATAGAAGAGAAACGAAGCTAATTTACAATAAATTTCCAAACGAAAAAGATGCTCTTAAGAGTAGTTTTAGGATTTATGTATCAGAATAAAATAGAAAGTAAACTAATTTAAAATAAAATTCTAGATGGAAACGTTGTTTTGAGATTTGGACAACAGCCAAAAAAATCCCTTTTAAAACAATTACTAGAATTTTATTATTTGCTTACCCATATGCAAAATGGCAACAGGAAAGAAAAAATTAAATTGAATTTTGACATCTTGAATTCAAATTATGTTTTTCGCAATCACGAGTGTGTGTATGTAGGCGTGTGTGTTTGTATGGGGGGATGTGTGTTTGTGTGTAGGGGTATGTGTATGTAGGCATATGTGTTTGTGTCTGTGTGCAGGCATGAATGTGTGGGTAGTTGTGTGTATGTGTGTGTATGTGTCTGTATGTATGCGTGTGTATATGTGTTTGTGTGTGCATGTGTTAGTGTATAGGTGTATGTGTGTGTTTGTGTGTGTGTGTAGTTCTGTATGTAATGCGCGTGTGTGTAGGACATGGATGCAACCTGGAGACGGCTTTCGCTATAGGAGCAGCATCCTGAGGAGCCGGTCGACGGTGATGGTGCACAGGGTGGCGGTGGGAAAATAAAATGATAGCACGCCAAAAACAGTCAAATGAAAGCAATAAACAATCGTGATTGCTCAATAAAGATTTCTGAATAACGTAATGTTAATTAACATTTCAATTAATATATCCGCTAATTGAAGTCATACAATTACGAGATTTGTCCTACTGTTTTCCTTGGAAAATTTCGAATTGATCGGTTTCTCGTTCGACTCTCGACTCGCAGCGATTCTCGAGAAGATCTATCTTTAGATGGACAGACAGACGGACGCGAACATATTTTAATAGTGTGGATATCATTAACATAAACTAAATCATTCATTGCAAGAAAAAAGTTTTCAAAAAATTGCTAATGATGCTTCACAAACTAAAATACTTTTTATTGGAAGTACTGGTCACAGGAAAAAAAAACTCTCTTATGCTAAACCCTACGTGATATGTCTCCTAATCTGATTACGATGCATTTATCAATGATGCGCAAGAAAGATATCAGCCACAAAATGGGAACATTAAAATGATATAAGAAGGCATTATCTTACATCATTTCTTCAAGTGAAGCAAAATATGAAAGCGCGCGTCTGCTGCGTTGCGAAAGTATGTCACATAGATCATAAAATATACATTTCTCCCTCCGAGAGCATTACTTAGGAGAACGGATTGCTACTATCACGATAAAGAAGATGTTAAGAAGAAAAATACCCAAATGCGTGCTTTCAACAAAGAAAGCTGTTTAGAAGAGTTTCAGGAAAAAGAACGCTAGAGAACAAGACAAGAAAAAGTTGTTGATTAAGTTAAGTGCTTTGGATCATTTTTGTTTAGCGCAATATGATGCCATAAACGTATAGCTGTTCAAATAAAACCGATATGACATTCTATGAAACACAATTACTAAAATTACTATATTTTATTTCTTTATTGCATTATTTTAAATATTGTTAATGTAGAGTAATTATGTAAAAATTCATAAAAACTGTTTACGTTGTTTTTCTCATTAATCATTTGACCTCATCAGTCTGGCTTCTGAGTCACTGTCTGGTCTGTCGTGACCAACTTATTACGGATGGCCAGCACATTTTCCAATGTAGAGCTCAGAGCGGGATGATTATTTACCACCAAATACATCCACAGTAATTGTGTTAATAACTGAAAAACTGTTTATGTATTGTGTCCAATAACTATTTGACCTCATCACTATGAATTCGAATCGCTGTCCCTTCTGTCGCGACAAATGTATTATGGAAGAATAACTTATTACCCATTGTAGTGCTCAAATTGGGTGATTATGCTCTGTAAATATTGTAAATGAGCAGTAATTGTGTTAATAACTTAGAAAAACTGTTCATGTTTGCGTTTATGTGTTAAAAACTTGTTAAAAGTAAGTATAACAAACTTATCTTTAAAAAAACCGCTTCAAAGTGCAACCCTAGGGTCTAAAATAACGAAATTCAACAGCTTAAGGGCCTTCCGAACATAGCAAAATGGTGACTTTGCCCGCTTGAAAAGTCACTTCCAAAGTCATAGTCTCCAATAAAATTGTACTCTTTAGCTCCGGGCTTGCATTGAGTTGAGCCTAGGACTTTCGTTAAATTAGAAACCCGTATATCTGCCGTTGTAATCAATCCGCAACTCCAATAAACTATAGGGGGCCCTGCAGCCACTGTCTAATGACGGATGAAAAAGGTAAAACAAACAGATGCCGTAACTTATAACTTGCTTTGAAGCTTAATGAATGACAGTATAATATTTCATCGTGTTTCTGGGAAACTTTCTTTTCTATTACTCTGAAACTACATTACACCACAGATTCTCTGAAGCCTGTAATTTTCTCCAAAGAAAACACGTGGAACGGAATGTTATACCTTTTTCTTTAGTATTGTTAATCACCGCAAGGTAGCGTATTTGAGCTCTGGAGTTGCGAATAGAGAAAATTGGAACAAGCTCAATCTGATACGAAAAAAAAAACGCTATTTCGGATGTTAAGGATGTGAGAAATGTTTCTCCTTTTAATAGGCTATGTGAAATTCTAGCTTCAAAAACTAATTAAAAAAATGCTTAAGTCAAAACTGGGGGAAAAAAACAGATGTAAATCCTCTGGGATCGAACCACACAATGGTTCGTGTAACTTTTTATGATAATTAGGATATCCATTTAACCCTTAACAAAAAATAATTATTAATATGGTTGAAATAGTAAATTTCCTAATTCTATGTGCCACCTTTTCTTAAAGTACACGTAGTTGTGATCTTTTCCTTTAAAAAAATATTTATTTTTGGTCACTGTTCAACTCAAACTTTTGTGTAGATACCTCGTTCATTGTTTTACTCGAAATAATTTGTTTTTCCGTCTGCTTTTTATGGAGGAAAACAAACAACTATTGTTAACTATGTTTCAGAAAATGTTGGCTTTTATTTTCTTGCAAAAAGTCCTTATTTGAGGAAGTAATTGGTTTGTAGAAAAACATTCACTTTTGTTTTAAAATGCATTCATTCATAAAAATATAAATAAATTATAAAGTAATGAAACAATGAATTTCAATGTAGCTTCTCTGGCTAAAGGTTAAAGTTGTTAATCTTACTTAAATTTAGCACAATTATTTCCCAGAGCCCCGATTTTTATAGGACTTGTTTTATATTATTTCGGTTTTATACGGTTCATAAATTAACGAAATAAAAAAAGAACTGATAAAATGTATCTTCGATTGCATGTACGCAGATTAATTCATTTCAAAGTATTTTTGAACCCCATTCCTTTGGTAACAATATTTTCCACTACAACACATCGAGCTGGTGCATTTTAAAACAAGATTTTGAATTTCCATGCATAAAAATATTGCTAAATGTCATGTTAAAAAAGTTTCCTTACTAAAAGCGAAAATCGAAAGGAGTCGCATAAAATCATACTGCTTCTTCCTTTCTAGCGATAAATGCTTCAAGGCACGAATGCTATTTAAAAGGAATTGATAAATGAATAAATAAAAAAAACTTCAATTTGTTTCTGAAAAAAAAAGTATTTACAATCAAGAATCACAGACTGTTGTCCACTCTATATTTCTAAAAGATATAATGTTACACAAATTTCAGTTTACCTTCTCATAATTTTAATTCGTTTTAAATATCGTAATAAACATTTTATGTTTAAAAGTTTTCGTGAAATCAACTATCGTCTGCAACATTGATTGTTTAAAATTGATTTATATTTTTATTTCAGATGTAATTTCTTTAGTGACAACCCTTGGTTTTGTTTATTCCTACTTTGTTGTTAAAATACTTTTATTAACTCCAATCTAAAGTGATTGAAAAAATATTCTCAGTACAAGTTGAATAAAATGTATTTCTTCTTGATGACCTTATTTAGTTTTAAGCTTTTTTTAATTATTACTTTATTACTTTATAATTATTAATATTTGTTCAAATATTACTTATATATGTTTTAAATGTAACTACTAACATTAAACAATAGTTTGTTTTCTTCTAGCATTCTTAAATATAAACCTATATCAGCTTACAGATAAATGTCCTTCAGTATTTTTTCTCCTTCCGTTACCATTAAAAACCATACAAATTAAATATCTATTAAACTTTTAACTATGCCTCCTTGACAAGGAACAAAATTCTGCTTTGCATAAAAAAAAACATTAGTTTCTATACCCCATAAGTTTTTGGTGAACTAATTAAGATGTAGTATTTCGATAACGGAAGGACATCAAATTGTTACCTCAGTAATGGACCTATTTCATGGTTGAAATAAAAGAAATTTGAAATTACTCATCAAAACGTTTAACTAGATATTCAAAAGATAAAAGTTAACCTAAATATTATTTTCAGATAATAAGTTTATTCAAATTACAGTATGTAACAAAACAGAGATTTTTTGCTCTGTAAAAACATAAAGAGAAAACTTGCTTTTGCACTTGATTTTCTGAAAGTCATCAATTTATGTGGGAAAAACAGGTTAAGATTCCTGAAATTCATTTATTTCTGAAGAGAATGATATATGGCAAGTGGCATATTATTAATTTTTAAAATTCAAGTGTCATGTCTCCTTTTCCCTGGACCATTTACATACTATATTTATCATTTTCAAACTTTCAAAAAATTTCAGTTTACCGAAAAAGTGGACAAAATGGGCGAAATGGACAAAATGACACTTTGTCCGGTACGGTTTTCTCCGGAGATTTTTTCCTGGGCGGACAAAATACGACTAGAGTCAATACAACCCTGAACACAGTAGTACCAAGGAAGTTTAGTACTATAGTTCTGGTGGTGACACAGTATGTGACGTACTGAAATACTTTACTTAAATTCACTACAAAGATAGAAATAACTTTGCTAATATGTAATCAAGAAACGGCTGTCAACTTGAGAGTTGAATGGCATTTCTATGCAATATTACATGGTAATGGACAATGTGGCGGAGTCAGAGGAACCGTAAAAAGAATTGATACTAAGACCAGAATGCAAAGAACTACTAGAAGTCACATTTACCCCTATAGAAATATATACCTTCTGCATTTTGCTATTAAACGCTGCTTGTATCCTTGTGAGCATTCAGTATATTAAACTAGCTGAAAAAGTGCTGCAAAGAAAAGTTTGATTCTGCAAATAAAATTCCCAATTCAAGAGCTAATCACTGCTTTATGCCACCCTGTTTAAATATTCTCACAGTAAAATTATTGTCCACAAGCAATAGGTATGAAGAATGGTGTGCTACTAAAAAGATTATCCAAAAAAAAATGCCCATTACTGTCAAAAGAGTGTCTACATAACTTGTGTTGATCACTAAATTTAGAGCCCCTGTCATTGTCTTTATCCTGGTTCAGTTTCAAAGTATCAGATTATTAATGTGCCTTGGTGTAAAACATTCCAATACGCCATATACTGTGTCACCATTGAAATTATATTGTTATATTCTCACAGTAAAATTATTGTCCACAAGCAATAGGTATGAAGAATAGTGTGTTACTAAAAAGATTATCCAACGAAAATCTCAAAACTACACTCAAGCAAGAAATGAAAAACGCACTTTTTTTTAGTTATGTAGATAATGTTTTTACATATGTTTATTGTACAAGTTAATGTACAGACAGAATGTTTGTGTGCGCTGAAAATTTTTGTGTGTATATTTTCAGTATAATCTATAAATTAACTACTTGAGCTGTCAATCAAGTATGGACTACTCATTATGTCCCCACTATTTCAAAGTTATCAAATTAAAATAATTATTTTTATACTTACAATATGTTCTCTCAGCATAATATATTATACAGAGCACAATATACGAAATTTAAGAAGGGGGCAATGAAGTTCTTATTTCTGCTTTAGTGTGTGAATCAACTATTCACACACTTGAAATTACTCAATTTCAAAGACCTATATCTTTTTACAAACCAAATACACAAAACAATATATGTAAGATGCATAGTACTTGAATGCTATCTTCAATTGGTTAAGAAATTTTATTTTTAATTCCATCTCCTTTTGATTTACAGTGGTTTAAAAATGTCATTTTTGTCATTTTTCTGGTTTTTGAGGGGCTGTAATCGATAAAGGGTATACAAACACACAACTTCGGTTACTTTCTTTTATTAGCCTGATTCCAGTGATTAGTTTTTGCCATATTTAATTTTGTGTTTTTGTACCTTAAGCGAGTTATCCCTCTTTGAAATGAGTAAAAATTTTACATTTGACCTTGAACTTGAACCTGTTGCCATTATTTTAATTATTAAGTTACAGCCATGTAACTTAGCATGTAGTAAGACTGTCATCTTATGCACTTCAACATCAGAGTGTAAAATCAACTGCCATAAATATAATTCAAATAGATTTAGGCCAAAATGCCAAGGTCTAAATGTCCTATTTTTGACTGCGAAAACGACTTTTGATGACCTTTAAAAAATCAAAGATCCAGATTAGAGAAGAAATAAAAGTGGTTTTAAACATCTTTTATATGCAGCTGTTATGGATATGAGTTCCAAAAAAATTAAAAATGGTCGAGCGCACCCATCCGTCGAACCTGAATGGATTGACCCATTAATTTTGTTCAGCTCTGGTCACTGGGCGTGGATATAGGAAATCATAAAGTTTAAAATGAAAATAAATGAGTACATAATTAAAGAGAGAGAAATATTTAACAGCAATCCTATTATCAGATACTATTATACATAAAATAAGAAATTGTTTATTTATTATTTAATTAAACAGTTAATTTTGCACCCTATTCAAATAATAAATTACACCACGTTCTAAAAGGTTGCTCATATCACAGGAGAAATATGTGACAATTGTTTAAAAATATGTATCAAACATTGTAAGTAGCCCAATATATACTTGTTACATAGTGTCATGCGCACAAAAAAGAATTTCAAATTTGTTCTAAAGTATATGACTTATTTTTTATTTTTACATGTTACAAAATTTGTGAAAAATAGCCACTTGTTCATATTGTAGGCTGTTTAAAGTGTTTTGTGTTCTACTAAGCTAGTGTTGTTTGTTTTAGTTGTGAACAATTTTTAATGTTAATATAAGAAAAGTGGAATTTGGAAACCACTAAATCAATTTTTTAAAATACTTCAGCCATGATAAATACTTTCAATTTCCTTTATTTATGAATTAAAATGTGTAACATTATGTATAGGGGAGGGTGGCCCAAAGCGGGTAGGCCCCGTATGCCACCCCCCCACATGGTGTGTTAGCTTTGATGAATACGTGTATCGTGTTTACTCGACCCCCCCCCCCGAGTTATTATCAGCCCCAGCGAAGCAGCAGTGAAGCGGCCCTAAATAAAAACACCTGGCTTAAAATCAAAAAAAAAAAAATGATATATTTAAAAAAACAGAAGTTTTGTAACTTGTGATTAGTCGAAGATCAGCTTATTTTTTTACTGTCAATAATATTAATTTATTCTGCCACTAGCCACCTATAAACTACGATGGTCATTCCGTTTTTTAAAGTTATTAACTTATTAACTTAAGGTTATAATTATTGAAATAAAAAACGTACCTTTGGGCAAAGCGGGTATAGGATTTAATCATATATTTATTTAAAATTTCTTGACTCGTGTGCTGACTTAGATTTTCTCTTTCAATAGGATAAGTATAACTTTAAAAAGTTATTTTTTAGGATAGCAATTAATTAGTCTATTAATTAACTCAGTAATTACTTTATGTTTTATAAACAAATGTACAGACTTTAAATTGGATAAGTAAAAATGCATTATATATTTTTAAATATAATTTGAGGTAGCTAGTCAACTATTTTAGTCACTTATAACTTCATATTTGACTGGAAAATTTACCAAACCACAATTAGTTAAGTTTACCCGCTTTGAGTTCAATGGTAGGGCAAAGCTGTTTTTTCACATGTTTGTTGAATTTGAAAATAAATAAATATTGGATTTGAAATAATACAAAAATCACTTTTTATTTTGAAGTTCAAGAACCCTGCTAGGAAATAAAACCGAAATTGTTGCGATTAAAATCAAAAAACTACAATTTTCGAGCTTTCTTCGAAAACCTATCCGCTTTGGGACTATAGATTACACACATATTAGTACACTCATATTAATGGGCTTTTATGCACTGTAAAAAAAAACTAAATTTTGAAGAAGTTATCGTATTTTTTACAGAAAAAAACTGTTCGTAATAAAATACAGGATTTCTCTGTTTTTTTGAATCTGTAACCGGTTATACTTTGTTTTTCTTCGAATCTTCGAAATTTCGCCCGCGTGTTTGGATTTTGGTTCTCGTGCTCGAGTTTTTGATCTTATATTTATTTATAGCGAGTAAGTCTTAAATCGCTTGCAACTTCCATTTCATTGCATCCTAATCAATATTTTATTATTATGTTTTTTTGTCATCTGCTACAGAGGCATATTCGGAAATTTACCTTTGTATACATGTATTTCGTAGTAGTATAGTAAATATTGAAATGTATTTATGAAAGTATAGTTTCATTTTTTATTCTTCATAAAATAATAAATCAGCTTGAATAAATAATAAAAATACAGAAGATTTCTGTAAAATAAACGGAAGAAAACTGGCGTCCTGGCTGCCAGTTTTTTTCCGTAAATTTTACGGATTTTTTTACAGTGTACAATACAGTTTCAGTCAACTCTTCGGTCGTTAAATCCAGATTTGGTCTGTTTTAACCAATTATTACTAATGGTATGGTCAAAATCAGTTTCGCACCGCTAAAACTAGAACCCTGTTTAAAATACAAAACATATTCACAGAATGATATCAAAAATTGTGGAGTTTTTGCATGTGTTCTCTCTATTGAAATAACACACATATTTTTAAAAAACATTTAATAATAATTTAAATATTTAAAGCAACGACTTATGGTTGAAAGGAAACTTATTAGTAGGGAAATATAGGACAAATTGTGTGTGTGTGTGTGAAAAAGCGGGGCAAAGTGAAGTTTTTTCAGCTCTAATTGCAGTGTTACCTATAAAGCAGTATTTCAACTTTGTTATTGAGCATGTAGCTGATTCCCGTCAGAAAGTACACTGTTAAAAAAAACCTGAAAGTTCAGGTAGTTTTCTGACTGATTTTAACAGAATATTTCCGTAATGCTTCAAAACGTATTTTTTCCTTCCAAAAACAGAAATGTCACGAAAGGAAGTAACGAAAACAGAATTTTTCCATTTCTAGGGTTGCCGCTGTGCTGTACTTTGTTAGTATCCTGATTAGCCTTCAAGTTATGATAAACATCGCTTTTTGATAGTGCTTATTAAATCGCACTGTTACATCTTTTAATTAAAAGCTTATTTAGAATAACAACTCAGATGTCGAAGACAAAATAGATCGCTTGCTATTTCATGTCTGGAAAGTAATACACTCGTATGTCGAAATTGTTTTTACGCCTTTGGACTTTGTAAGTTTGGAAAAATGTTTGCACCATTTTCAGACAGGCAACTGTGTTTTGATCGCCCTGGTGATTTGATGTGAGTTTTACTGAGTCAGTATTAGAATATTATTGCGGTGTATTATTTTGCTCAATACTTCGAACAATTCTGTTCGTTAGTCACATTGTGTGTTCTAGCGGTGAGAATAGTTTTAGAATCTCGTGTTATCCATTTAAAATAAAGGCTATTGGATTACTTGTGTACAGACGCAATGGAGACACTTAAACTTAGCACCGCTGGTCACATGTAAGTATTGTAGAATATCTTTGTACATGTTAATATAGAAATGTATTTTTCTTGTTAATATGCATTTGATAGAATTCCGATGGTAGCTGATTTAGAATTTATATAACTATTATAAAGTTACTGTTTTTGCTCTAACGCGTTGTATTCTTGAAAGTCATTAAAACGTTAAATGCCAACATTTCGTATCAACCGGAGATTATCGTGGTGCGCGAGCAAGACAGAAAAAAGTCACTCAGTTTTTTTTTTTTTTTTTTTGACAGATTGAAAGTAAACATTTTGAATCTATAAATAAAAGTATGTCTTGCTGTTATATTTTTTGCAAAAAGCCATAGCAGATTGTTAATCTTTGAAAATACAATTACAATTTTGACAAGAATAAGTTTTCTTGACTACTTAGAAATCTGGAAACATTCATTACTCCTTTCGGGATTTCATTTATAATAAAAAATATAAATTATTTAATTTATTTCCTTAGGATCTCATCCAACAACTTATTTGGGATTATTGCAAGTTTCTTGTTAAAACATTTCGGGTAAAACGAACTGATTGATATGTTTAGCCTAAGTATAATGCTTATGCACTAAAAATCTATGTTGCTATTCCAATGAGTGAAAAATGCGGAAATCACCGGGGGGGGGGGGTATACATCATCTGAGCAAAAAATTCTTCACGTGTATGTCAATGATTCTGTTTTTAAACACAGTAAATTGGTATGCGGTACAATCCATCAGGTATATTATTCCAAGAAAAAGTCAACCGGTTTTTAATGGTATTTTATTTGACTCATTCTGCAAAAAAAAAAATTCTATTTTTCATGTATGCTTTTCCATGCCATGCCAGAATATGTACGAGGAGATGTGGAAGGAAATATCGAGCAGTATCAGCATCAAAAATTGGTGTTATATTCAAATCCACTAATTTCCTTGCTGGTACTTTTCGATTATTTTTATTCATCTGAAGGTGCAAATTTCAAGATAGATGCTTGAAAGGTAAGTTATCAAGCAAAAATTTCACTTAAAATATATTTAAGTAATAAATACAAATTAAAAAAATAATAGTTTTTTAAATGGTTAACTATTTTTATAATATATATTATTTTAAACATAGGATAGAAAAACGAGAATGAAATTTCAGTAAAATATGTAAAAATGAGAAACGAAAAAATAGCGCAACGAAAAATCAAGAACCGAAAGTTCTGTAAAGATACAGAAAATTTAAAAACGGAAAAATAGATAGACGAAAAATTTAAAAACGGAAAAATAGATCAACGGAAAGAAGAGAAATGGAATTTTCGTTAAATCACGGAAAATTTATAAATGGAAGAACAGAACTAAACGGAGAAATGAGAAATGGAACTTCTGTTAAGTCACGGAAAATAATTTAACGGAAACGTAATATTTACGGCAACTTTGCTGCCGGTACTTTATCCGTTATTTTCAGGAAATTTTTTAACAGTGTACACTGTTAAAAAAACCCTGAAAGTTCAGGTAGTTTTCTGACTGATTTTAACAGAATATTTCCGTAATGCTTCAAAACGTATTTTTTCCTTCCAAAAACAGAAATATCACGAAAGGAAGTAACGAAAACAGAATTTTTCCATTTCTAGGGTTGCCGCTGTGCTGTACCTTGTTAGTATCCTGATTAGCCTTCAAGTTATGATAAACATCGCTTTTTGATAGTGCTTATTAAATCGCACTGTTACATTTTTTAATTAAAAGCTTATTTAGAATAACAACTCAGATGGCGAAGACCAAATAGATAGCTTGCTATTTCATGTCTGGAAAGTAATATACTCGTATGTCAAAATTGTTTTTACGCCTTTCGACTTTGTAAGTTTGGAAAAATGTTTGCGCCATTTTCAGACAGGCAGCTGTGTTTTGATCGCCCTGGTGATTTGATGTGAGTTTTACTGAGTCAGTATTAGAATATTATTGCGGTGTATTATTTTGCTCAATACTTCGAACAATTCTGTTCGTTAGTCATATTGTGTGTTCTAGCGGTGAGAATAGTTTTAGAATCTCGTGTTATCCATTTAAAATAAAGGCTATTGGATTACTTGTGTACAGACGCAATGGAGACACTTAAACTTAGCACCGCTGGTCACATGTAAGTATTGTAGAATAACTTTGTACATGTTAATATACAAATGTATTTTTCTGTTAATATGCATTTGATAGAATTCCGATGGTAGCTGATTTAGAATTTATAGAACTATTATAAAGTTACTGTTTTTGCTCTAACGCGTTGTATTCTTGAAAATCATTAAAACGTTAAATGCCAACATTTCGTATCAATCGGAGATTATCGTGGTGTGCGAGCAAAACAGAAAAAAGTCACTCAGTTTTTTTTTTTTTTTTTTTTTTTAACAGATTGAAAGTAAACATTTCGAATCTCTAAATAAAAGTATGTCTTGCTGTTATATTTTTTGCGAAAAGGCATAGCAGATTGTTAATCTTTGAAAATACAATTACAATTTTGACAAGAATAAGTTTTCTTCACTACTTGGAAATCTGGAAACATTCATTACTCCTTTCGGGATTTCATTTATAATAAAAAATATAAATTATTTAATTTATTTCCTTAGGATCTCATCCAACAACTTATTTGGGATTATTGCAAGCTTCTTGTTAAAACATTTCGGGTAAAACGAACTGATTGATATGTTTAGCCTAAGTATAATGCTTATGCACTAAAAATCTATGTTGCTATTCCAATGAGTGAAAAATGCGGAAATCACCGGGGGGGGGGGGTATACATCATCTGAGCAAAAAATTCTTCACGTGTATGTCAATGATTCTGTTTTTGAACACAGTAAATTGGTATGCGGTACAATCCATCAGGTATATTATTCCAAGAAAAAGTCAACCGGTTTTTAATGGTATTTTATTTGACTCATTCTGCAAAAAAAAAATTCTATTTTTCATGTATGCTTTTCCATGCCATGCCAGAATATGTACGAGGAGATGTGGAAGGAAATATCGAGCAGTATCAGCATCAAAAATTGGTGTTATATTCAAATCCACTAATTTCCTTGCTGGTACTTTTCGATTATTTTTATTCATCTGAAGGTGCAAATTTCAAGATAGATGCTTGAAAGGTAAGTTATCAAGCAAAAATTTCACTTAAAATATATTTAAGTAATAAATACAAATTAAAAAAATAATAGTTTTTGAATGGTTAACTATTTTTATAATATATATTATTTTAAACATAGGATAGAAAAACGAGAATGAAATTTCAGTAAAATATGTAAAAATGAGAAACGAAAAAATAGCGCAACGAAAAATCAAGAACCGAAAGTTCTGTAAAGATACAGAAAATTTAAAAACGGAAAAATAGATAAACGAAAAATTTAAAAACGGAAAAATAGATCAACGGAAAGAAGAGAAATGGAATTTTCGTTAAATCACGGAAAATTTATAAATGGAAGAACAGAACTAAACGGAGAAATGAGAAATGGAACTTCTGTTAAGTCACGGAAAATAATTTAACGGAAACGTAATATTTACGGCAACTTTGCTGCCGGTACTTTATCCGTTATTTTCAGGAAATTTTTTTAACAGTGTAGTTACTTCCGAAAATGAAATTACATGACAATCGAAGCCATTTTCAAAATTTAATACTGATATTGTAATAATTTATATCATATCACAAATAATTTTGCTATTATAAAATGATTAATTTCTTCTAAAAACATTAAAATGGTTATTGAGACCTATTGATTTTCGGTGCATTATTTTCATATTACGCATGTATTTGTTTCAAAAATGTGGTTCAATTTGTGGAGTGCATACCAGTGCATTCTTAGCACTGTCAAAGACTAATTCATTTATTAACTATTTCTTCCACAGTTATTCATAATTTATTCGTGTATCCACACGTGTTTAATTATTCATTAATTACTTCATGTAGTTATTTATTTATTAGATATTTATGCTCACACTTATTCAATCAAAGAAACAATCCAAAAATCAGTCCAATTCCAACTATACAACTCCGATTCTGAGTCCGCAGCAATGGTAGAGTCGTAAAATAAAGGGGAAAATGACCGACTCTGATTTCTTTACCATAAAATCATTGTGACTTCGATTACACGACTCCGCAATCCTGGTTTTAGTTGCAACGAAACAAAATACAATTTAACGTAATTTGTACCTAAAGCATAAAACTTGTAAACTCTAAAACAACGTAAAGGAAGAAAATTTTTTAAAAATAGCAATAATAGCTTTAGTCCCAAGGGTAAACCAACCCTTGACGTTTAAATCTGTTGAGTGAAATCTACTTTGCTGCAGTGATATTTCGTTTTACACTATTTGTACCCAATAAAGCGCATAACTCAGTTATATCATAAAACAACTAATTGTCCAATTACCCGTTCCGTGAAGTACCAAGATATTTCATTAAATAACGGATCAGTTATTTTATGAAATGTCTAGTTATTCTCTAAATTAATGCATTCCAAGCTTTATAGGGAACACCGATCGAATAATGTCTGCCACGCCGAGATTGGATCGCCCGATGTTGAACTCCCGAAGGAAAATACTTAACGTTTATGCCACAATAGGATCCTCCAATTTCTCTCATCAAGTGGACAGAATATTTGCAAAGCTAACCTATAAACGTATACAAATATTCATGAAATAGGTACTTGATGTTATAACTGTTATTTTTTCCGATAATTGATTTTAATTTAATATAAATTGAAGTGGGGTTCAGAAATAAATGCGTCAAAAATGTGCAATTTGCTGTAATTCGCTGAAACGTAAAGTATTTGAAACTTTATTTCAAACAATACTTTGAAACAATTCGCATAAAGTGCTTTAGGAAGAGTTTTTAAGAGTCATTTTTTTTTTAGAGCTGAGCAAAATGAATGGCGGCCTGATAGCTGACACCTTCAATTTTCCTGAAACTTTCAGGATCTTTTACTAGCATGGTGATAATAAAAAGTGAAGTATCCTTTCTGTCTAATTTGACATGTTGGCCCTCGAGTGGAGGTCAAAGTTTAGGATCGTGAGAAAAAAGAGCTTAATATATGATTGCTTTCCTTCAAAAGCAACGAGTGAACCAAGCTAATTCTTTTAAATAAGAATACTACTTGATATTATGTACATGCTAACATAAATGTTTTGGTGGCTCACTCATGGCTTTAAGGGCAAAAGTCAATTGAAACTGCTACTTTTTTTTTACTTCTTTTGCCTTATTTAGTCCCGGATATCTGCTAAAGCCGTGAGTAACCGTCGGAAATAAGTATATGATTAACTACTTACCACTGTATAGTACTAAGAAAAACATAAAACAGCTTTCGTTTCTCTTGAGTTTAGTAGTTAAACGGTCTCAAAGTTGGTAATTTTTTAAAAAATGCCAAAGTTTAGGGGTCAATAACTTTGATCGCTACGGGTCAACAACTTTGGGACACAGCTGTAGTTATAGTCCGAGTAGTGTAGTTTAAGGTCCAGGTTAGAAACCCATGGCAACTAATCAACTTTTTTTAATTACGCGGCCTCAAAGTTGAAATTTGAAACAAAAAGAATCACAGTTTTAGATCAATTGCTCTAAAACGCCTGAGTTAATAACTTTGAACAAGAGCTGCAATCATGCTCTACGTGATGTAGTTTTAGACTCATGTCAGAAAACCATGAGATCTAATCATCTTTCTCAATTAAACGGTCTCAAAAATGATGATTTTAGCATAAAAGAGCCTTTTTTCACGAGTTTATATGCGTGTACTCAAAATCTTATGAGCTCAAACTCACATAAGTACTAGAACGAATCAACAGCCAGATGTACTTTAAGCTTCCTAAATTTCATGCTTCCAGTGTTATAAATTTTTCTGTAACCTTGACCACACAACATGGCAATTCTTCTCACAAAACTATTCCGCCATTTTGGAGCATTATATTCTGGAGATCCTAGATACTCAGGATTTGAATCTGGGAAGCTGAAAATATGCATAGGTTAGTTTCCAAAATTTCATACTTCCAGTACCATAAAGTTTTCTGTGATCTTGACCACAACATGGCAATTATTCTCACAAATCTAATCCGTCATTTTGGAGCACTATACTTTGGAGATCCTAGATCCTCAGGATTCGGCTCTCGGAAGCTGAAAATTACTATCAGGTAAGTTTCAAAGACATCTCTACACCTCTATAAAATTTCATCCCATTCAGGGCTAATCGAGTAATGACAGTTTGAGAAATTTAGGTCAGTTGACCTGGAACCACCCTGATATAACATTGTGACAATTCACATGCATCTTTTGTTATTCTAACTTTATAATGATCATAAATCAATGATATTTTTTAGGAAGAGGATTGCAATTGGGTAAGAAATTGAGTTCATAATTACAGTAGAATTTGCATATACACTACCTAGTAATAAACTTTTATAAATAAACAAATTTATTAAATAAGGCTCAAAAGTAAAAATATAAAGTCAAAAAAAAAAAAAAAAAAACACACAAGGTATTTTAGACAATAACAAAAGATGCTGGTGAAATGTGCGTAATGATTATGAGAGTGATTCCATGTCAACTGACATGATTTTTCAAACTGTCCCCGCTTGATCATCCCCAAATGGGATGAAATTTTATAGAGGCATAGAGATGTCTTTGAAACTTTTACCTGTTAGTAATTTTCAGTTTCCGAGAGTCGAATCCTGAGGATGTAGGATCTCCAAAATATAGTGCTCCAAAATGACGGATTAGATTTGTGAGAAGAATTGCCATGTTGTGGTCAAGATCACAGAAAACTTTATGGCACTGGAAGTATGAAATTTTGGAAGCTTAAAGTATATTAGGCTGTTGATTCGTTATGGTATTTATGCGAGTTTGAGCTCATAAGATTTTGAGTAGACGTATATAAACTCGTGAAAAAACGCTCTTTTATACTGAAATCATCATTTTTGAGACCGAATAATTAGGTAAGATGATTAGATCTCAAGGTTTTCTGACATGAGTCTAAAACTACACCACGTAGAGCATAATGACAGCTCTTGTTCCAAGTTATTGACTCAGGCGTTTCAGAGTAATTGACCTAAAACTGTGATTCTTTTTGTTTCAAATTATCAATTTTGCGACAGCGTAATTAAAAAAGTTGATTAGTTGCCATGGGTTTCTAACCTGGACCCTAAACTACACCACTTGGATTATAACTACAGCTGTGTCCCGAAGTTTTTGACCCGTCGCGGTTAAAGTTATTGACCTCAAAACTTGGGCATTTTAAAAAAATCACTAACTTTGAGACCGTTTAACTATTAAAAGTCAAGAGACTCATTTAGTACTCAAAGACTCATTTAGTACTTTAGTACTCATTTAGTATTTGAGAACTCATTCATAGGTAACTAACTCATTTACGGACATTTCGCACATCGCTAGCAAAGCTGACACAACTCAAAAAAAAAAAAAAAAGAAAACAGCATTTAAAAAATCAAGGATGTACACGGTATTCCTTTTTTCTGATTTCGTATTTAATGCAATAATAAGCGCAAATAATTTATGATGTTAAGTTTGCAAGTGAGTTTTTGTGGTTTAAAATAATAGTGTACACTTAAATATCGGCAATTTTTTTTTCTAAACTACTAGCTGCGTGCCCGGCGTTGCACGGGCTACTTAAAAATGAAAGACATGTCCAATTGATGCTTTTGTATTACTCTGACATCAGTTCCTAAAGCGCTAAGGAGTAAATAAATACGCGTAATGCAAGGTTTGCAAAACACTAGTAGAGCATATTTTTGGCAAAAATCTCTTTAACCTTAATCATAGTTATCAATGATACAAGTTATGAGCATTATCAATTAGCACAAAAGATGAAAATATATGCATTATCAACTATAATCTGTTCTCACATTAAAATGAATTACATCTGATAGACTATATCTGAAATATTTATGTACAATTACAATCATCTTTTTACATAAAAGGACACACACTTTTTGGTTGATTACGTGAAACTAAAGCACCAAGACTAAATAAATACCAATCAGCATTAATTTAATACCCAAGTCATCAGATTCCAAATTAGCTTTAGTTAAAATCCTTAAAAACAATCTTTTTTGTTCCACTCTGTTTCACTTAAAGAAATCCAAACAATCTTAATTTAACATGTTCTTTTAACGATACAAATTGTATTTCAAAAATAGAAAAAGGAAGGAAAAAGAGTTATTACAATTCGAAAACTCACACACGTGACGGGAAAAAGTCCAACAAAATAAACATAATTAGTCGCACATCCTAAATGTACCAAAATATGATTCCGGTGGATGATAAACTTACGCTACAATCAATAAACATAGTAAAGAAACAACTTTCAGATGCTGAAATGAGTTAAGAACGTTGAATGTAAAAAATTAAAAAAAGACAGACGATAAAATAAAGGTTATGTCCGAATAGAGCAACGTATATACCAACCCAATAAACTAATTTAAAATGAAATTCCAGATGGAAACGTTGTTTTAAGATTTGGACAGCAGCCAAAAAAATCTCTTTCAAAACAATTATTAGAATTTTACTTGCTCACCCATACGCAAAATGACAACAGGAAAGAAATAAAAAGTCCTGAATAACGTTATGTTAATTAACGTTTTAATTAATATCTCAACCAATTGAAGTCGCACAATTACGAGATTGGTCCTATTGTTTTTTTTTGGAAAATTTCGAATTGATCGGTATCTCGTTTGACTCTCCATTCGCAGCGGTTCTTGAGAAGATCGATCTTCAGACAGACAGACGGACGCGAACAGAATTTAATATTATAGTGGATGACATTTTAATGACATGTTATTATTGATCGCATCGTTTTTACGCCACCAAGCATATATAAGATAATTTTTGCAAGCTTTCTGTCAAAAAAGAATATTACATTTAGACTTTAAATCAATAATTAGTATGTGTTTTCGAAATTTCGAGTTATGTCACTTCCGTTTTCGGGGTGCGATATGATGATGAATTTAATCGTTGCAAGACATTACATTCTGCCACAGAAAACGAAATCCCAACATAACGGAATACGTTTGCACACCTTTATTAGTTAATCAATTATTATTTATTAGCTATACCTGCAAGGCTATGCTCGTGCTATAAGGTTGAAAAATGCTATTAATGCGCATGTAAATTTCCCTTCCCACTCAGAAAAAAATAACCTGTTTCTTTAATTAAAATGTGCACACGAAGTTTTACTTAAGCCCCAAACATATTCCATGCAGAAATAAAAACATCCTGCTATAATGACGTCAACTGCCCATCGAAACTTTACTTTTCAAAGAAAAAATTACATACTTTAATTACTCGTTAAAATCATTCAAACCTACCGCAGCTAAGCGTTTAAGGTTAGATAATAAGATAATCACCTATAGGTCTCAAAGCCGAATGAAATTGCAAATTAAAAAGTAAAGAAAAATTATCACTAATGTGAGATTTATCGTCTAAAAAGATCAATAAGTAAATTAATAAATAAATAAATAATTAAAAAATAACATAACATTTTTCATGCAAAGAAAAAAAAAAAAAAACAGACGATAATAGATTGTTTGAGCGATTGGATTTAATTGGCCTTGCAGCAAAGGATCTCGTGGCTCGATATCTACCAATAGCATCGATAGATTTTGACGACCGTCAGGCGTTGCGCTAAGTGGCGACAATAAGCAATCTTGATTGCTCAAACAGAACCGAGTGAAAATCCCACTACGCAAAAGATAAAAAATAATAATTGCAATACTTAGTAAAATTAGAACAAAATGAAAATCCATGCTTCCCCTGGTGGAAAAAGAATTTAATTTAAATATTTGTTAAGGGATCATAGGTTCGTATACCTTGTTTAAGAATACATATGCAAAGTTAGACGTATTGAAATGAACTTATTTCTGGTGTTTTAATCCAGTTTTATTAATTGTACAATTTTACAAAAATCTCCCTTTTTTGTCTCATTGATGTGATCTTTAACATTTTGAGAACATAAATGCTAAAATTGATTTTCTTTTGGTATTCAAATTAGTAATAAAGAGCGTGACGGGAAACTTATTCTAATCTATGAGATGAACTGCTTTTTTGTTAACAGAAAACACAACTATAGCACAAAAAAAAAAAAAAAAATCAATGGCAAGATAGGTAGAGAAATTTCTAGAAGACGGGTGAAATTAAAAAAAAAAAATGTTTAAAGTGAATTGAATCAAATAAATATATTTTCTAATTCGAGAATTTTTTTTTAAATGTGTAACATATCTCAACGCTAATTTTCTTTTTTAATGATTTATATTTTATTCACTACTTTTATCTACTTTATAATATTTCAAATACTTTCGTCAATGTAAATATTAAATTATTCTTATAGAAGTTTTTACATGATGTGTTCACAGCTTTTTAGAAGAAATAAATTAATTACATACTTTTCTTGCATAAAAAAAGCTAAGTAGTTTTTTCTTAAATTATTTCTGACAGCATTCAAAGACACATTATACAGTTTAATTTAAAATGTTTTTACATATTAATATGTTTAAAAAAAACGTCTTTGTTTTGAAAATCTTGAAATATTCAAATTTTCTGTGCATTGAATGTAATTTTATTTTTAAATACAGGAGATTTTAAGATCTAATGATTTAAACATGATTATCAAAAAATTATAATGAATAAGCAGAAAATCATTTCTAAAGCTATGTAGGGTCAGGTGGGGTAAAAGGAAAGATGAGATAAATACCACAATATATTGTGATAATTCTTTATACTAAACTTATGGTGAGTAAAAACTACGCAACATGTATAAAAGATTCTAACAGTTTCGGTCGTTTCCAATTTACTGTATGGGCCTCATCATTGTTTGAAGATGAGTAGTTGTTTTTTAAAGTTTAGTGGTCTCACAATTTTCATCTCCAGCAGGTCTACAAATGTGAAGTACTGTCCAACCACGGATTGCATGGAATTTTCAAACGTCCAGATAAGACAAATCTATGTGATTAAGGGGGGGAAAGTAAAAATTTGATGCGCGTATTCTGCTCATTTGAATGAGACTCTGCTTCTGCAAAAGCTGACATCGATTAAAAATAATAGATTAGTCCATTTCCGGCTGTAAAACGGATGTTTCTTTCCATACAATCCGTGGTCAGACAGTAACTGGCTTCAACTAGTTTTGCTTATCAGGTGGAAGTCTGCCAAAGTCATATAGTTATGAATTTAACCTATCCAGCAATTTTCGACGTGAAAATTTTAGTGTTTTCATTTACTCCATAAATGTCCTCGGAAGGAAATGAAAAAAAATATTATTTGTTTATTCTTTCTATTTTATGAAATGGTAAATTGCGTTTTGTTTGCATTTTCATAAATTGAACGTATAGTTTTATTTTTCGCACGATTTTTCATTTTAAATCATGTTAGATTATGTTTGAACAAATCAGTGAGTCGCACGCGCCCTATGGGTGATATATTGATTATTATTGGTGTAGAACATCTTAAGCTTCTAAATGGATTGTGTGTTTTTTTGCGATTATCTACCTACATAAACCTTATGGGGGGATGAGGGGTTTTCATTTTCCTCACAGTTTCCAGGGTAAAAGGAAACAGGATTATATCCACTAATAAGAAGTCATAAAGTCAAAGTTTTTATACCCAGTCACTCTTGAAGAGTGTAGAGTTGGGCAGAATGCAGCAATATATCTCTCAGTTAATTCAAAAGAAAGGACAGGACCTAAAATTGAAACATTGAAATTATGTTTCCCATTTCCCAACTAACCTCAACACAAACGTTTAATTCACGTTTGTCAATTCTACGTTTTGTACATCCTACGTAGATGCACAAAACATCACCAGACAATGAGCAGGCAAAAATATTTTACGATAAATATCGGGGAAAAAAACACTTAAGAACAGCATTAAAGATGAACCCAGAACTAGTGAATTATGAATCAAAGTAAAAGAGAATAGTTCCGGAGAAACAATGGAAGGAAATGAACTACCCCGAAAGACGATTTTTGGCATATCGTGTGACGTCAGAGAATACGTCATCTCGCTTGCTTTGCTTTCATCTAAAAGTTGGAATGACGTCATGAAAGACTGACGTCAAGCCGAAGTGAATGGAGCGTTTTCTTCGTTTTCCACGGTAGATCAAGAAAGTATAGCATAACTGAATGATTTAGAATGTATTGCGGTATACAACTAGTACTGAGCTGTTTGTAGATAAATTCATTTTTGATGGTTTTTCCTAATTACTTTAGATATATTTTTATACATCATATACAAACTTTCTAAGTGCTTTAACAGTTGAAATGTTTAAATTTTTTGGGGAAAGAAAGTTTAGAAGGGAAAATGAAGTTGAAAAATTGGTATTTTCGTTTGGAAAAAAAAAGGTGATTCTTTAAAATCCTAACAATATTATGTCATAGGAGTCTAACATAAGGATTGTTAGACCTAGCTTTCTTCTTCTTTTTTTAATAGTTAGAAATAACTATTCCGATGTTATTCCATTTTTATAAAAACGATAACACATTTATTTTTTCCTACAAAATTTTTTGAATACCAGAAAGTCCCTCTTTTGATGTGTGTCCATTTGTTTCTCAAAGATAATTAATTTTTCATAAAAAAATTACATAACATTCCACAAATTTATATTGTAGTACTAAATTACGCATACTTAAAGGTGTAAAATAACATTCTTCAAATAAATTTAATTATTTAAATAATCAAGGTATGTCATTTTAAAGTTTTTCCCCAGGTTTCATGTCATTCTCCTGTCTTGAGAATGAGTTGAATTATTATAAATTAAAAAAAGGAATTTTTGATTTGCTGTGCTATAACATTGTTTATTATCACCATTTTGTTAGATTCATTGAGTATTAAGTTAATATGACTTGTCTGTTGTTCCTGCTAAATCTTTGAAGTTCAAAAATGGGTATGTAACATTTTTGATGTAATTCTCCTGGACAAAATTTCTGTGTTAAAAAAAAAAGAAAAATAATAATTCTACTTATAGTGGTTGTTGAATTAAGAGGTTAGAAACGAAAAATAACATTAGTTACCTTTATTATAATCTTGCGCTAACGCAACAGGCAAATTACAAGGAAAATGTCATACTCCTGCCCCCCCCCCCAAAGGTCATTTTCCTCTGATGGAAAAAAAAGTCTCTCCTAGAATTATTTATAACGCAATACATTTATTAGGATAGAATTTATTTCCAAAACATTATTTAGAAAATAAGATTATGATTAAAAAAAAACTGAATTTGGGAAAAAATAAATAAAACATGTAGCAGTAGAGAAATTATATTTATTTAATCATTTTTTCTTTTGTTTATTCTTGTTCAGATGAATCTTTCAAAAATGGATTTCTTGGTTATACATTATTTTAACTTTTAATGATGACAGAATATGTAAATGAAGTTGCTTTAAATTTCTGACTTAGATAAATTAAAGCATCATTTTCTAGAATTAGGCAAATACTTTTCTGAACTAGAGAATTGGAAATAACAAAAACTAGAACTTAATGGGAAAATTGTTATTTATATATTTGCTGCTTTAGAATTTTAGTCTATCAACTAAACATTTTTTTTTTCGGTTTAAATAATTGTCCATCATTCGAAGTGAAAGATATTCACAGATTGAATAATATGGAAAAACCTATATAAAGGGACCGGAACATAGATTGTGCTTTGTTATGCAATAACATAGTTTTTGGTTTAGGTTACAATTATTTCTCTATTATAATTAATTTTTGATAACCTTCGATGAAACTTACTGCTTGTCACTCTCTTGGTGTGTGAAAATTTGAGCCCCCTGTTTTGAGGGATGTCGCATAGTTAAAGTAAGTTCCCTCCATTTTACCCTTAATAAGTTTCTAACAAGGAGTAAATATATATATATATTTTTTTTTTTCAGATTTTTTTAAACATTTTTATTTTAAAAATATTTGTGATTGGAAAATGTCAGGTTTTTGGAGAATCACCCAAATATGATTTTAGCATTTTAGTGTATACCAACCTGAATAATGTGATATCTCACTCTTCTTAAAATGTAGATGAATCATCACAGTAATGAAACCTTTAATAAATATGTACAGCAGAAATTTTATAAAAAACGAATGCTTGATAGAAAGTTTTACTAATTTACCTGATTTTGAGTAATCACGAATTGCTCATTGCTCTTCCTTTACCATAGTTGATTTGTTTAACCCTCTTATTTTTTCGTTGATATTTCCTATCTTTTTGTATTTGAAAGAAATTTCGCGACAAATATGTTTTTTTCAATTACACTGCAAAAAAAATGCTGAATAAAAAATTTATTGCCTATTTGTAATGTTCTAAGTTTTGATTATTCGTCCAAAAGTAAATTATGTTATCAAGAATAAATCAATTGTATTCAACTAGTATGGAGAACATTTGTTATTAATCATTTTTGAATACGTTAATGTTTCTTAGAATGTAACAAAATAATAACTTTTAACAACAAACAATAAGCAAAATCAAGGATTACCAATAAATAAATTGCAGCTAAAATAAAAAAGTAAATTAATTTAAAATATTCAATGCTGCAAACGAGAGATATCAGTTAGTTGGTTCCTACGAAGTCTTTAAAACATAAAATAATGTTTGTTACGATAGTTAAAACGAAAAAAAAAACGAAGAGGTAAGCTGAAATTTGTGCAACATTACAACTTTTATAAACATAAAATGAGCACCTGGCTGCATTTTCTTATTGTGAAAACTTTTTATTGTTAGAAACAAAATTAAGGGTTTTTCTTTTGTTCATTTTTTACTTCCTTTTACAAAAAAGGAAGTACTGTATTCGCGATAAAATTTTCACTCAAAAATCGGCCTTAATTTCCATTTTGCTCATCCCCGAATGAATGTTAAGTTTATTTTTCGACCCGACCACACGTGGATATATGCCTAGGAGCGTAGAGACACCCGAAATATCCATTTTGACGATCCCCGAGTTAATTACAACGAGTTTTCTCGTGACGTCTGTATGTACGTATGTATGTGCGTATGTGTGTATGTATGTCGCATAACTCAAGAACGGAATGTCCTAAAAAGTTGAAATTTGGTACTTAGATTCCTAGTAGGGTCTAGTTGTGCACCTCCCTTTTTGGTTGCATTCGGATGCTCCAAAGGGGGTCTTTTGCACCTTTTGGGGGGGGGGAATCATTGTTAATTTTGATGTAAACTCAAGTGGTGTTATAATTTGGCGGACACTAGGCGATATATCGCCAGTCTTTTGGTCGCCAAGTTTAGTCGCCAAATCTGGTTTCAATTTGGCCACTGTTGGTGATATTTAGAGAGTAAACTATTGAATCACATTAAAACTGCCAATAATGAGAAAATGACATTAAATTGGAGTAAAAGGAAGTCATGTGATGCACACATCAGCTCGTTTAAAACTGTAGTTCAGTGGCATGTTGTGCATCTTGGAATAGCAAAAACTAATATCAAATTTTGACACTCCAGCTCGGTTGTTCACTATTCCTGACTGAGGAGTTCTAATATGAACAAAACTGCATCAAGGAAAAAGTTGTACTAAATATTAAATTTGTTTAACATCTGGCGTCGGTTGCGGCTGTTCCAAGGTATAAATATATTGACTAAAAATGTTCCTGCTGTAGAGAAATATTTTACACAATATAGCTGGAATTTGAAATGCGACCCGAGCAGAGCACTGCTTGCAAATAAGATGACTAATCCATGTTTCTATTGCAAAAGATTTTCCGTCATAAAATCGTAATTAGATCTATTTATTAAAAGTTATATTACACACTTTAATTTATTTAGACTAAAGAGAAAATTACTTTGCAAAATACCATCGCGATAATAATTGTATATATTAAATGTATTTTTAGTTTTCGCATTCCACTTTTAAACTTCTTAATTAATCAAACATATGTAACATTTTCAATGCTATAATCTGTTTTCACAAATACCATTTATAAAAGAAAATTAGCAGACCAAGTGCACATGGAGGGGAGTTTAAATGTACGACCGAACCACATTTAATACTAAAGTAAGAAAAACAACGTTAAAAAAAGCACAAATTTGCCAGTTACAGCAGACAAGTGTTTCGGCGTTACAGGGAATGCCTTTTTCAATGCAAAAAGTAATGAGCTTATGGATGAAAAGACATCCGACATTTCGGCTTTTGTCTGATGTCTTTTCATCTATAAGCTCATTACTTTTTACATTGAAAAAGGCGTTCCCTGTAACGCCGAAACACGTGTCTTCTGCAATTGGAAAATTTGCGATTTTTTTAACGTTGTTTTTCTTACTTTACTGTTCAGCACAAAGGTATTTATTTATCTCACCTTTAATACTTTTACCAATGCCAATATGCTTGTAAATGTACAGATAAAGATTGTTGTGGGCCCTTTCTCCTCGTTTGGTAAATTCAGACAGCCCTAGTGGGCAAAAAAGATAATACGAGTGGTATGAATATTTTAATTTTACGATTCGTGAACAACTTCCTATATTTTGCCGTAATACAGCATATTCAAATTGCAAAAATAAATTTTTTTATTTTATTAAGCATAATGTGCTTTATTTTACTTCCTAAGTATGCTAACGCAATTAATCAGTAAACTCTAGTAACCTAAATATTCTCTTTTTATGGAAATTGGGACATGCTATAACTATTATATATAGCGTAAAAGATCTACAGGGTGTTGATTAAATTTTGCACTTATAAAGAAAATTTGTAGAAAAAAATTGAATTTTTGACATCTTGAATTCAAATTATGCTTTTCGCAATCACAAGTGTGTGTGTGTGTGTGCAGGCATGTGTGTGTGTGCGTGTGTGTGTAGACATGTGTAAGATGGCAGCTCGTTGGAGATGGTACTCGCGGGAGGAGCTGTATCGTGAGGGGCTGACCGAGGGGAGGTGCAGAGGGAGACGGAGGCGGACGGATAGACGGATGGACAGACGTAGACACCTAAAACGATCATGTGAGAACAATAAGCAATTAGTGATTGCTCAAAAAAAAAAAAAAAAAAAAAAAAAGGAAATCAACGTGAATAAGCAAAGCTTTGCGGGAATCTGCTTGGGGGGGGGGGGTTGTAGGAACCCCTTTATCATGCAAATAAGTGAGCCTATGCACCTTTAAACTTAAACGTTGATTTACTTTCTTTTACTCTTCAAGCACGCAGGCACAAAGGTAATTCAATTCTTTTTTATTCACAACTATTTTTCCGTTTTGATCTTCCCTTTAGAAAGTTTTCTCCCAATAGCTAAAGGCATGTAGGTGGCGCTAACATCGAAAGCGAAAAATAGTGCATACGGAAGAAAAAAAATCCTAGGGGCACCACGAGGGAAATTTTGAGGATCAACCCTCCATAACCTTTGGTTTTAACACATATTTAAACATATTTAAAATAAAAGGTGTGATCCATTTAAGGAACGTTATGAAAAAAACGTAACCTCCCCCCCCCCCCGAAGGTTAAATCTTGTGCCTAGTGTAAAAACGAAAATCGTCTAAATCTGCTTAGAACTACAAAAGGTTCAAACGTAGAAGTTTTTTTTAAAAAATCTTTTGGACACAAAACGTTTTGAGATGAGGCTAAAACTTTAACAAAAATAATTATGTTTAAATCTCAAGTAGTTTTTTTTTAAATTAATTTTCTTTATCAATTCATGCCGTTAAAAATAGCCAGTAATTCTAGAAATGGGTATGAAAAATAAATGTAAAGTGATTCTGCTCTTTTTATTAAACTTTTATCTGTTCCAAAAGTAAGTTATCATTGATGGCCGTCACAAGATTTAATATGTGCCTTCGCTTAAAAGCCTTCCGCCATTATACCGAAAACTTCTACTTTATGGCGGAAAACGTATTTTTCTTGAGTGGCGGAAAATGTGTTTTGTCATGTTTCTTACTAAGCCGGGCGTTTCATTAAGGGATAATGGAATGGGTTTGAATAAAACAACGTAGTTTTATTAACCATTAAGTATGCACTGTTTTAGGGAAAGTCTGTAGCGCTCTTAATTATAAGAAGTAGTAACTCCGCACAAAGAGCAGAAAAAGAGGAAGTATGGGAATGTGGAGCTAAGGGAAGTGGAGTTAAACCAATTAACGTTTTGTAAAAAAACAAATTGGAAATTTGTTTTGAAAATTGCAGTAAATAAAGAAATAACAATGTATTTTACAATACATCTTCCCTCAAAACAATATTTTAGTTTTTGGCATTAAATTCGTACCTTCAAAAAAAAAAAAAGTGGAAAATTTTCATATTCATTTAATTGGGCAAAGAAAAAATTAAAATAACTTTCTGATGAAATATTTTCTGTTTGATTATTAGCAATATTTTTGATCAAATAAATGAGTGAATAAAAGAATGAATGAATATATAAAAGAAGATGAAATAAACAAAGGAATGAAATAATCAGTTAAATAATAGGGTAGACCGGGGCACGTTTACACAGTGCCCTTTTTTTTTTCAAAACAAATTATAACAGGAGAGCCAACCGTCATAACATATTGATGCTGCTCGCGAGAAAATATCCTCACAAGTTTTTGATCATCATTCGAGCTTCGGTCAAGCATGCAGAAAGAATAATCTGTTTTCTACCAAGTCGAGTAAATTTTTAGTTGAAAGTTTAGAAGCGTATTGTGAACAGTTAACAAAGAGCAAATGCATGAAAATTAGCAGAATTTTATCCTTTTTTTGAGAATTGTATGTGTATGAACTGAAATGTTATTATATTTTTTTGCACGTTCAAAATAAATCCTAACTTGGCGACGGGGCAAATTTACGCGTTGACGTCTGAGCACCATTACGCACGTTCTTACTGTGCCCTACCTCTTATTATGCATTGACGCTTTTTTTCGTTCCGAACTGTCTCAAAACTTTTTAGTATTTTCAGGCTAATTAGTTTTGAAAATCACCGTTTAATTTTAATTGAGTTACATATTCGTATCTTATAGCTTACAATCATGTAGTGCTGTCTTCATGTCCGTTCAACTTTTACACTATACACTATTCAGTCTGTAATAAATTTGCTTCATTTTAACGATGATAAGATATTATGTTTAAAACACCAACAGAACCACATTAGGTGTCAAAACGAATATGTGTAAACGTGCCCCGTGTCCGGGCAAGTTTACGCAACCCACTTGGACTGAAAAATAATTTTTTTAACGGTTAAAAACACAAACTGAACAACAACTGAATAACCAATTTTGACTCCATTAACTGCTTCATGCCGCCAGGCTGGTCTAGTGGTCAGAGAAGTTTGACCGTGACAGGAAGGTCCGGGTTTGAATTCCGGCTCGGGAATGAACGTACTTTCTCTCTCCTGTCCTTGTCCTTTCTTTGTGTGAATGTGTTGTTATGCTGTGAATGGTTGCCTACCCTATACGGGTCCTTATGGCATGTGTGTACTGTAGAAGTCCGACTTCACACCAAATTACGGTGCAGTTGGAAAAGTGAAGCAGAGCACCCCAAATTGCCAGCCTAGCTGACATACGACAACAACAACAACAACAACAACAACTGCTTCATAAAACGGCAATGTCTAAAATTTCCTAAGTCAAAACATATAACTTAGAAAATTCATTGAAAGAATCCGCGTAAACGTGCCGTGGTCTACTGTTTGACCACGGATTATATGGAGTTGGCAAACATCCAGCTAACGCGATTCCATCTGAATGAGGGGAAAAATAAAAATTTTATGCGCGTATTCCGCTCATTTGAATGAGACTCTGCTTAATTTAGAGGCTAACATACATCTGCAAAATCTGACATCCCTGAAAACTAATAGATGCTTCCATTTCCGCGTGTAAACCGGATGTTTGCCTTTCCATACAATCCGTGGTTAGACAGTACCCTATACATTGAAAAAATGCATGAGTGAATAAAACATCAGATGAATAAGAAACTAATGGATGAGTGAGCAAATATGTAAATAATTAATAATTTAAATGAATGTAAACGTATTAATTAAAAAATGATACGTTAGTAATTTGATCAAATATTAAACAAGTAAATGAAATGAGCATTTCACTTTGCCCCGCATGCACTTAACTAACTGTACAAAGCATTTAAAATACATACAGTTTATTATTAAAAAATAATTACTGCGACGAATATAAGTAGATCTCAATTAATACTCAAAATATTAATAACAAGAACTTTATCATTTTATAAAAACAAAAACAATTTTAGACCTACAACAAAATATTACAATACAAATGCCACTTTTTGAAAATTGCTTGAACAATTATCATATTCTTTCATTTGCAGAGGTGACTTTTTCTTGACTGGTAACGCCTACATGAGTTATTACATAGTTAAAATATGACTAGATAGGTGGCGCTAAAAGCAGAGTAAATACTTCATAATTTCGCTTGGTCTCTTCCTTTTACTTTGCCCAGCATTCCCCTATTATATTCTCTACTTGACTACCTTGCAATATGTATCAACTTCTTTTCTCTTATTTTTCTTCTTTTCCAGTGGCAATGTAATTATTAATGCGTTTTGGGATATCTTACATATGTTTCAGGCCTTTGGTTCATATGCGATAGTTTTTTTAAGTACTTGCTTGAAACAAAAGGCATCAAACTATCTTTCGAAAAGTCTAATGCACGTTTTCTGTTCGAGATAAAGCATGTAATGCTGCTTTTTTAGCCTACTTTCCCAGTACAAGTCAGAGAAAGAAGAAAAAAGCATGAAAGAAGGCTTAATGCATCTTAAAAATATTCCGAAAAACAAAAAAAAGTCAAAAAAAAAAAAAAATAAATAAATAAAATAGTTAGATAAATATTGAAAAATTAAAAATTGGAAAGTAGGGTATTGAGATGGGGAAAAATGTCTGTCGGTCTGTCTGTCTGTCCCCCGTAATAACTTTCGAATGAATATTCCGATTCGAACAATTTTTTTTTTTTGTTAGAAAGATCTCGGCGCGGACATCTCATTCCCATCTTTCACTTTTTGATTTGATCAATTTTTCGTTCAATTTTGAACAGTTAAAAAAAACTTAACATTAGCGCCTACGGGATACTCAAAGCAAAAATAAATCTTGAACTTAGAGGCGAAGTGGCTCCAAACAAACTTTGTAGGGAAAAGCTTTTGATGAAAAACATGTATCGAAAATATCTTTTTGATTTGAACAAGTTTTCGTTCAATTTTGAACAGTTCAAATCTCTTAACATTAGCGCCTACGGGGCTACTTCAAACAAACTTTGTTGGAAATAGCTCTTGACGACCTACTCCCGACTCCGACTCCGATAGTTTTGGTGTTCCTGACTCCGACTCCGACTCCTGTGCCCGAAAATTACCCGGACTCCGACTTCCCGACTTTGAATCTGGCTTCGTAGCTTTGGCAAAAATGTTACCCCGTCCCTGCAAATATTGTCAGACTTGCGGACTTTTTGGGGAAATGACCGATTCCAACTCCGAGTCTTCGAATTTAAAACTTTCGGCTCTCGAATCAAACTCTTTTGTCCCAAAATCAGATGGACTCCGACTCTGACTCCACAGCCATGGTTTTTACTGTGAAATAATAATATTAAATATGTTTTGATTTTATTTTCAAGCTAAAGTTTTAATTTATGTATTCAGTTTCTGGCGGAGAAATTCGGAGTCCTTTATGTTTCTACATAAAGATATGCGCAGACGATTTTTTTTTTCGACAATGAATATTATTTTTTTAAGCTGACTATTTATTGCTTTTATTTATTTTTGAAAGTACATTAATTCATTCTTAAAACTTTTTTTGGCAACAGGGGAAAAACAAACGATTTTTTTTTCTTTTTGATATGATTATTTTAATGACCTTTTAATTTGAATTCCTTTTTTTCCCTTTTTGAAAGCGATTGAAGATTGTTTTTTTGATGGAAAAAATTTATTTCTGCTTTGTTTAAAAGGTGCTGCTATTTTATTTGTTCTTTTATTTATTTTTTACCCATCTAATTCTTTAGATGAGCGAGGCATACTTTATTTCTCGAAATCAGCTTAAAATATTAAAAAAATATGTTTGAAATTATTTACGATTTTAGCGAATTTTGAGAATACTGATCAGATACAGAAAGTCGATATTGGAATACGGGAAAGTAGGCTCGTTTAGTTCTAGACAGAACTTCTTGTTAATACAAATCTCGCTATAGTAAGGTGGCCTTTCATGGTGTTTCAGGAACCCTTTTTAAAACTGAACCTATTTTATTTTTAAGAAAGAAAAAACAAAATATACGCAAGAGCAGATATATTTTTTTACCTGCTGTCTCTAGTTACCAGAGTAGTGTTTCTTATTTTCAGGTACAGTGATTAAATAACAAAAGTCTTCCTCTTAATAACTTAAATATTATCATTACTTAAAACCAGGGCTGCGGAGTCAGAGACAAAAGACTCGACCCCTTCAATTTTTGAGCCTTCGATTCCGGCTCAGACTCCTTTACTCCTCCCTACAGGTCCGCCGTGATTCCATGACTTAGTCCTTTACAAATTTGTAAAATCGGACGGAAAATGACCATCTCCAACTCTGACTCATAGAATTTTAAAATTTTCAACTCTCCCAGCACTGAATTCACAACTTTGACTCCTACAACGATTAAATAAGTACGGTAGTTTTAAGCAGTTCTGCTTAAAAGTACCCTTCCAATCACATTTCCATAGCAAAAGGCTATGAAAACTATAAAAGTTTTTCGAAAAAACCTTAAGATTCTTTTTGTTATTAAATTACTCTAACTTATCTATCGAATTGCAGAGAGTACATAAAGGGAAAATTATTGCCAGTGGAATTTCTTCCTTTCACTTTTACAAAAGGTTTATCTCTTCCGCAAGCCATTCGTTGCCAGAAGATGCTGTCAAATTTGCTTCCGTTATTTCGAAGTTTAAATAAACAAGGAAATATTGGAGGATAAAACTGAAAATGACGGAAATAGGCTTTTAACTCCATGCGAAATTGCTTAATTAGCCGGATATTTTGTAATTTGCCACAGGGTGTAATTAATTTATGTCGACTTATTTTGAACGTTTTTAGTTATTAGGATAAAACTGTACTTCATATGAATGAATATTATAATTAATGGTTTGATTTTTTTCTCCCTTAAACCATGCGGCTTCAAAATAAATAAATTAGCTAATCAGTAAAAATAAAACGGAGAATAGACATGTGTCTGCGTATGTTCCCTGTACGAATGCTCAGTTTGCATCGGATCTCGACCAAAGTTCGCAGTACTTCTGCACCAAGTAAAAGAAATACCAAACCTATAGAATTTTAATTTTACGACCCGAAAATGTTTTTAAATGGCTTTTTCTTCCTGAAATAATTATCGAATTATTTTTAGTATCATTCGAAAGCCCGCGAACAAACCCCTTAAGGAAGTTTCTTTTTTCGGATTTGAAACCAACAAAGCCGTAAAATTATCAGGATAAAAGTGAGGAAGATTTTAACTAAGGGAACATCAGTTTTTAATTAGAAATTTATCGTCTGCAGCAAGCTCCGTTTTTATCAGCTTGAATAAAATCATTGAGAAGAACGATCTCTTGCCATTTTTTCCCTCGAGCGTGAACAAATAAAACTCTTGCTTTTGCTTTGAGACTTTTTCTGAAATTAGGAGATTGAAATTTTTTTTAACATTTTGGTTATATTTCCGCTATTTACTATTTTTTTTTGTACTGCAGGCAGAAAATAATCAATGACTTCAGTAGTATTAACGGAGAATTTTACTATTCCCGTTAATCTCATTGGGCCTTTTAGATGCGCAGTTAACAATGTTTAAAAATGGTTGATGCTGATATGGATTTTGAGGGGTATTCTAATGGATACTTTTAAAGAACTTTTTCAAAGGGGAATTTTTTGAAGCTATTTTTCCATTTCCGGTTGGTACTTAAAGAGATAAAGTTGATGGTTTTTTGAAAAATTTTCTCAACTAAATATTTTGGTGCTATTTTCCTTACACAGATATTTTTAAAGGGACTGTTGATGTTATTTGAAAGCTGTAACCCTTATTCTAACAATGGTTTTTAGAAACTAATGTCCTTATTACAATCGGAAATTTTAGGGGGTGTTTTCCTTTTTCCAATAGACAGTTTGGGGACTATTGTGTCCTCATTCTAACGGGAATTTTTAAGGACTGTTGTCCTAATTCTGATGAGGATTTATAGGGTCTCTGTCTGCGCTATTTAGGAACTCTCGCCTTTATTCTATGCACCCTTTTAGATGTATCTCTTCGCATTCATTAGAATTTTTATGGTAGTGTTAAATTTATATTCGAAGGTTTCCTTATTTGAATGGGAATTTTTAGGGACTGATGGCCAAATTTTAATGGGGATTTAAAAATCAGTCGGAATTATTCTGACGGAAAATTTTGCATTTTGTTACACTTTTATTTTCGAAGTAGATCGTGCAAAACCGGGCGACGCAACTAGTTAATAAGTAAAGCAAAAATAAATATAAAAAAGAAAACCGTGGAGAATAAAAATAAAAAGTACTACTACTACTACTACTACTACTAATAATAATAATAATAAAATAATAATAACAACAATAACAATAATAATAACAGTAATGACAAAGATAATAATAACAGTAATGACAAAGATAATAATAATAATAAGAAGAAGAAGAAGAAACAAGGATTGTAATACAATACGTTAATGATTGTTTAACTTTTAAATTAACTTAACTTAAACCCAAATCTTACTAGTAATATCATCTTTGTAGCTGTCGAGAGATAAAATTTATTTTATTGTTCATAAATTGATTGTAGTCATTAAATAAGTGAGTAAAGCCGGGTACATTTTTTATTTGATCAACAATTCAGCAGTCCTTAACAGTTATTAAAAGTATGTGGTTTATCAAATAGTCATAATCAGAAATTTTTCATTTTTTAAGTAGATAATTTTTGAAATAAAAAAATACATCTTATTTACACTATAGAGTTTCAAAAATACATAATAATTTGCATCCAAGCCTGAAGTGAAAAGGCAGGGAAGATAAGCTTGGAAGGAAAACACACGCACACATTTATTTGTATGCTCGTTTTAACGAACTTTCCTCACTCAGAAATAGTAGCGTAATTTATTAATTTTTTTAATTAAAAGCACCAGTGAAATGAGTTAAAATGACCATTAATCTTTGGTGCCTCTTTTAGCTCACCTACCCAGAATAATAAAAGCAAAAAGAGAATAATAATGGAAATTCATGAAAGAAAGAAGACATTGTGCAACTATTGGTTAAAAAAATCGCACATTCACCCAGACACAGAACTGAATTTAAAATTTTGTTTTATTATCGTTAAAACAAACTTAAAAAATAATGACGGAACTTCATTGCATTTTCTTAAGTTTTGCTTTTTAGTTTTTCGTTTTACCATTCACTAACTTGAGACAGTAGATATTTAGCTAAATTACTTAGATTATCCGGTAATTTAAATGACTTTCACAGAAAAGTAAACACAAAATCACATAAAGCTTAAATGAAGACACTCATCGTATAACTATCGCTAAAATAAAAATAATAAATTATCAGAACGAATTGCGGGAAAAGGTTTGGTTATAGCAACATCTAACAACAAGCTGATTTGCTTCGAAAACATTCGAAAGACAGAACAAGTTATTGATAAAAAATCTACGAGTAAGCACTTTATTCTTTACTCAAAAGGAAAAGTTAGCAAATGAATTTATTTTTAATATAATTTTACTTTAACTTCAAATTATTTTAATTTAAAATTATTTTCTTGAACAAAAGTTTATCAATTGCATGCTTTTTGGAGTATTCACCGGACTGAGCGCAAAAGTGGTATCGATAGCTTAAAACGAGTGGTATCGTGGCTGACATAAAACGAGATATTTTTTTTAAGGATTTGCTCCTCCATATGTGTGATTCAGATGTCACTTTTAAAGAAATGTTTTAAAAATGTTTTTTATTCATAAATGAGAGATCGTAAAACATTGTATTAAGTTGATATATGTTACGAAGAATTAGCTGGTGAAAATAACTTCGATTGGCAGCAGAAGCCAATTAGCTGATGTTTGAAAATAAATGTAGGTGAAAAGGGATGTTGGCTCATTTACTTCCGGGAGAAATTCATACCTATAGAAAAATTTGGAAACATTTAATGCCCTTAATTTTTTTCTTTTTTTTAAAAAAAATACGTTTTAGTTAAAATCTTTATCAAAGAAACTTTCAAAGGGTAAGTTGTTGGTTGTTTTATGTATTGCGCGTAATATTACATGGTGCGATCCAAAAGTAATGAGCTTTCGTTTGAAAAGACAGATTTATTGAGCTGATCGGTACAACTGCCTAATAATCTTAAAAATAGGCACCTCCTGCAACAATGTACTTCTGTAGGTGGCTTTTCCATGACTCAAGTCCTGTTTCGAGCTGCAAGGGCTTCCATTAACATGTACTTGGATGTCCTTGATGGAGTTAAAACGTGTCCTTTTCAGCGCTTATTTTAGTAGAGGAAGCAAGAAGAAGTAAGGAGGCCACAAGCCCGGCTAGGGCTCCACGGACTCAGATGTTATTCAGTCAGAACTCTCGGCACAAGCTTCGCGCAGACTTTCCACATGTGCAATAGGGTGGACCGAAAAAAGGATATTTTCGAGAAACAACTTCTGATAGCAAAAAAAAAAGTTGTGTATTGCCATTCTAAACATGAGAAAAATAATAAAAAAAATAATGTTTATGTCTTCAGATCGCGCATTGGGAGCAAAGTTTGAAGAAAAAGAAAAAGGTAAAAAAGGGTAAATTTTCAAATATTTTTATAAAAATCCAAATGTTCAAAGTTTTGCTCTAATCCCGTTTAAATGCTTCCTTTAATTAATCTTTTAATATATCTTTAAAAAAAATTACATTTCTTTACAGTTTTAGTTCGCGCATGAGCCGCAAGGTTACGTGAAATCAACCATAAATCGACGTTTCAGGCTTTATTTGGTACTAGTGGCACCCGCACGGCTTCGCCCGTAATAGAAAAATTAAAGGTCTTTTGGTTTGCCTGTATATTTACAAATAATGTATGGTGAATTTTCTCGCCAATTGGCTTGTACCGACGTTACAGTTCCACGTAATGATAATTTCGTATCTCGCCAATTGGCTTGTGCCCATGTTACGGTTCCACATTATGATAATTTCGTAATTTATGATAGTTTTTTTCTTAAAATTGGAATAAAAAAAGAACCACATCGAATTTTCGAAAAATCGCTTCGAGGTGCACACCCCCATGCTACAAACTAACTTTGTGCCAAATTTCATGAAAATCGGCCGAACGGTCTAGGCGCTATGCGCGTCACAGACATCCAGACATCCGGACAGAGAGACTTTCAGCTTTATTATTAGTAAAGATATGGCAATATTTCTTCTTTTAGATCCCAGTTGTGTATTTTTTTTCACTGTAAATCGCTATACAGCTCTTTGCTGGAACTAAAATTATATTGTGTTGCATTAATAACCCGGAACCCACATCAAGTAGGTGGTTGCAGTTTGTGTTCCACCCTGCAATTCCCAAGAAGACTGGACTTAATGAGAAGACTTAGACATTTGTAAAGCAACTTTCACAATAACTATATGGTTTCAAACAAGTTTCTATGTTTCGATCAAGATGTGAAGTTGGACTTAAGACTCAGTTTTGGAACTAATGTTTGAAAAATATAAAGGTTTTCATATAAATCCATCTCTTCCGTCTAATACCTTTAATGAATTTATGCAGATTCACTGAACAGTTCCACAATTTATTCTACTGCCCGTGTTTGATATGGTAATTTTAAGTAAACACTTAAGAAAAGGTACGTATAGTTTCTAGAAAGGATAAAATATCCTTGTTTTTCACATTATCACTGAAGCGGAGGAGGTAAGGGTTATTTGTAACTTAAAATAATAATTTTGTAACTTTAAATAAGTGTACAGGTCCATGTACAAACTGCAGTCCTCTGCTGGAATTGACTGAGCTGGCGGTGTATTTTATGTATTTCTGTCTTAGGCCCTCGCTATAGGGTGGTAACTTACTGAATCTAATCCTTTTATTTTTGCTCCATGGTTGTCTCAATAATTGTTGTGTTCCCCTTTGTTCGTTTCGATTAATTTCTCGTTGGTATATCGGGTATAAATACCAGTTATTTCCTATTTATGTTTTCTCTTTTACGACTTTTTTGTTTGTTTAACACTCTTTTGCAATCAAGAAGTGCTATTTTGAGGTCAGTGTGGCTCCAAAACAGATGTCCTTATTAAAGTAGGAAATTTTAGAGTGTTTTTCTTTTTCCATTTGAGAGTTTGGGGGACTATTGTCCTCATCCTAATGGGAATTATCGGGGACTGTTGTTCTTACTTTGATGAGGGTTTTTAAGGATATTTGTCTTTACTCAAGTAAGGATTTTTTGGGGGCTAATAGTGAGGTTGTAGTGGGGGTTTGGGGTCTGCTGCCCTAATTTTTTGAGGCCAGTGTGTGCCCGAAATAGCTATTTTCATTATCATTTTGATAATTCGTTCTATATTCATGTTGAATTTTCCCCTTTACTCACAATTAGAGGCATTTATGCCACCTGAAATACTTTTGAAGCCTTGTTAGAGTCATTAATTAGAAAGTGTTTTGAAGATTTCACCAATGTTACGAGAAATGAAATTAATGATTTAGAACTTTACCTAAAGAGCTTTAATCCGTCAATGTCCAAAACTTTTTAGATTTAACAGTGACAAATTCTCTTAATAATGCATATGTTATTTTTTCCTCAGGTTCTTATCAGATGATTACTTTTAAAAATTTAAAAGTGATGAATAATGTACCAAACAGTAATCCATCAAGTTTAGAAATTCTTTTCCATCAAAAACTAAAGCTATTTTTCCCTAGAAACATTTCGCAATCTCAAATTTCAATAAGATCATAGCGCGAAGCGATAAAGCCACTAAATTTACTATGTTTTCTAACGTTATATTAAGTGTCTGTAATTGATAATGACGCTTCAGTTCTCTGTAACTGTTTTAGTCTGTTCATCTAAGTTTAATGACATTGGTCAGCTTAATTTACAAGAACATGCTTTTATCGGAAGCCGTTTTTTGAATTATCAACGCTAACAAAAAAAAGTCGTTTAATGATGGATTATTCGTTTTTTTCCCATATCAGGTGCATACATGATTACTGCTTAAGTTGTCAAAGTGATGGATAACTTTCTCACCATTAATCAAGCTCTTCTTCAAATTTCTTTTAGCAGAAACGCCAATTGGAGGGACTTCCGGATGTGCGCAGGTGCTGTCAGATGCGATTATTGAATTACGGCCACTCTACTTTTCGATTGATTTGCCTTTTTGGCTTCCGTTTCTCCACTCGCAAGAAGTAGCATTATTCATTTATGTTAGAATATATTAATGCATCTGGCGAATGGGGCAAACATTATTCCTTTTTATCGCATATTTCGATGTAGATTAACGATTATTTTTCAGGAGAATTAATGATCTCAGAAATAATGTTTACGCGTTCACCAGAAATATAAGGCATAAGACATTAGTTTTGCATGTAAAACCAAAAGTCAAGAGTAGTAAATTTAATAAAAGCGATTCATATGCAGTCGCGCAAAAAACATATGAATGTGATAGAGTTTACTAAACAATAACTTCGTTAAACAGAGCGTCAGTGTTAAAAAAACTAATTTTGTTGAATTAATATTTTTAAAAAGTATATGTACCCCAGTATTTTGGTTAGAATTAACAATACAAAATGTTAATATAAAATGTCTTTATACTCTTAACATGTGACATATTTCGATTGTTTGAAAAATAAAATAATTTTAAAATAGAGATAATCCTTCTCACTTTGTAATGAATACTATTACAATTATTGCGTACATTGTTTGCGTTCAATAATAATAACTAAAAACACATAACATTTTGAGAAAACTACGCAGTTTACTGTAGATATCCATAATACCGAAGACATTATAATACTATGACTAAAATAAATAAAGTAAATCAAGTAAAAAAAAATCCTGTAATAAAGATATAAAAAGCAAACTAATTCAACTTCTCTAGCACATACTAATCACCATAGATTTAGATCTAAAGTGGTTAGCATATATCCTATTATCCACTTATTTCTTTCTCAAAAAGCTAACATAACAATCCTTAATGTATAATCACAATCCGACTTACCAGTAGTTAAAATTTAAATACAATATTAGAAAGTACGTTTTATTATAAGCTGCTGTTTATAAAACAAAACAACAGCTTAGAAAAATGTTTGAAATATATTCTCTAGTGATTTATATATAAACAAGGCAATCAGTTTCATCTTTCCGTAAATAAACGTTTTTAAAGTAAAATATTTCTAATAACTTTTGACTGAATAACAGCTATGTGTACAAAAAAGCAATTTCATGCAAAATATAAAGTTCCGATAAAGAAAAACTGAAGCATGATAAATCGTAAATTCCTCGTGCTTTATTATTTGCAAAATATAGCCAAGTTTTATTTCTCCTTTCTCGCATCATTTGAAAATAAGCGGAAACAATTGAATAAGTCTTTTTAATACCAGTCATAATTCTACTATTGAGAAGCGGAAGAATTCTTTCAAAGCATTGGATGTTGTTTTCGTCCAATTGAAGATGGAGCATTGTGAGAAGATATTGAAACACAATAAGTGCATTTCTTGACTTTAATATCAGATTTGTTAGGAAATGTTTAGCGTTTCTTCAAGGAGTAATAAAAGATGCAGAGATGAAATGTGTGAAATAACAATGCGAGTCTTAAGTTTGAGATGAAAGGAGTGCTGGAACAAATATTGAAATATGGACTGGAAACAGAACATCGTCAGAACACACACACACACAAAAGAAATTTTAAAAAAGACTACACAATACGAAGAATTTTTTAATTATGTAAATGTTATTCTAATTAAATATTGCTTCTAAACTTTATGTAGAGTGCGATATTGTATTAGATACCAAAGAAGTTCTCACCGCAGAGAAATGTTTCTGTGGTAATAAATGGCTCATAGTTCTAAAACTTTGGTGCAGATGTAGGGCTGGTACTGCAATTACTTGAGAGTTTTCAAGATTTTTTGCTTGAATTTATATTAGTAAAATATATCATGTTTGCAGTATATATATATATATATATATATATATATATATATATATATATATATATATATATATATATATATATATATATATATATATATATATATACATATATGTATATGTATATATATGTATGTATATATATATATATATATATATATATATATATATATATATATATATATATATATATATTAGGGTGGTTCTTATTTATATGGGAATTTTTTTTTTTCGGAATTCAACAAGTGACGCCCCCTAGTTTTGTGACACTATAATAAAAAGTAATAAGTGCAAAATTTGAACTCGATCGGTTACTAATAACACGTGCCCCTAGGACGTTGAACTTTAACACTTTTGATAATTTTCGCACAAATCTTCGAGTTTTTACTTAAGACCCCTTAACATCGTTTCTCCTAGGTTTGCAAAATATTTTTACAGCGAGGTAGCACTAAAATGAATCTTTTTAATTACTTCATATCATCTAAAGGTTTTACATTGAATGAGAATGAAATAGTGCTTTAGAAACTTAACCTTAATCGTACGCTTTTCTCAATATATCTCAATCGTGTGCATTTTTTTTTTCGATAACCTTAGACTGTTTGTAAAATACTAAATTGCTTTTGTGACTCATATTTGGTAAATTGATTGGGAAATTCTTCGACTAATTGTGCTCCTCTTTCAGTTGTATCATTCACAATTTTCAGCATTTTAACGATATTTCTTTCCTTTAAATAGCTTCCTTCATTTTGCCATGAATCAGGATCAAATAGGAAAACATCTTTTGGTGTTTGGAAACTTATCAAACAGTTTTATTGACTTGTAATTGATTCTGTAAAAAGGAAGTGCTTTACTAAGAAAGTATTCCAAATTATCTACTGTTATCTGAAATTTTTTATACAGTCATCAGTCACGTCTTCCTTTTCAGCAAGCATTGTTTTGATGTAGTCTTTTCCTATCTTCAAAATTAATTCCTTCATGCAATACGGACAAAGCTACTAGTTCATTCCCTTAATACCATAAGAGATTTATGAAAACTCCAGTCACTGCTTCTGCTGCATGTTTGTCATCATTTTGTACGCTGCTAGTTTTTAGACACACTAATTTAAAGGGCCTAGATTGGGTTGCTGCAAAAAACCATACCTTTCTGCAACATATATGTAAAACAGCATTTACGGGCATTCTCTTCATGTAAGGTCAATTTAAATTCTTCCTAAATATATAAATATTCAAACAAT
>NC_072735.1:21956604-22067313 GCF_026930045.1 Uloborus diversus
GATCAATTAGAAATTGTTTTTCTCTATCAGGGAATTTTGCTTTTTTTCTGCAATTACACGAATATAAATCTGCGCATTTGAAGGCACAAACGTCAAACAAAGTCGTAGCCTCTGCTTTAAATTTGCCTAAGATTTGATTGTAAAAGTTGCGTCTTTATATTTTTAGCATTTTTTGTTGCGCTATTCGCTATTATATTTAGAATAATAAGATAAAATCATGGTAATCACTCTTCTTATCGAAACAAGGGGAAGGGAAGCACGCCCCCAAATATCAATAACTTTTTTTGCAACTACAGCGGCCACACTTGCTGAAGATGGTTGCTTACTTCCTTCTTCCTTTATTTGCATCTTAGTGATTTGATAACATCTGATAATGTCCTCATATGTTGGAAGAAATAAAACATCGGGAGAAGACAAATCTCTTCCAGGTCCAAATAGAAGACTACTTGTGCTTGCTCACGTTACTTTCTTTTTCGCGCGTTTCTAAATAACAGTCGTGTTGTATACCAAAACGAAGATAATAATGCAATGACATTCGAAATGTCCGGCTCCCGTTTAAAAGACTTCAGAGGATTCACATTTTTTTAATACTCAAGGGCTCTATTTGTCAAACATATATAAAATAGTTATAACATAATCTTAGGAATAATAGAAGCAGTTGAGCGCCGTTTGTTACCCAGGAGAAACAATTGGAACCGAAGATTAAAAAATTAGCATCTTATGTAACTATTTTTTATTTGAGTGTGTGCATTTTTTAAAATTGGCGTACAAATGTCGCATAAAATTGATTGAATTTTCACTGTTTTTTCTAAGTAACGTATTGCGTAACATTTCAGTATTTACTTATTTTGAAACTACTTTAAAAAAATTTTTTTTTTTTTTCATTTTTCCCATGTGTCAGTCTTAAAGGAGCGTAGCTAAATATTCTACGAAATGTATAAAAGTCTTTGAGGATTTCAACTAATTCACTGACAGATACTTCTAATGTTTGCTGAAACTAGCTTCAAACTTTCATTTTTACCCCCCCCCTCCCCCATTTTATTTATTTATTTATTTATTTTTTGAAAAAAGTGCATTTTTGCCCTTTTTTTCAGTTTTTCAAGATCAAATAGCGCCGGCTAAATATTAAACAAATTTAGCGAAATTTTTTATGAGTAATAACGGGCCCATATAGCAACTTTTCCGCACTATCCAAAAGCAGATTTCCGAAAAAAGTTTTTTCGGCCCACCCTAATATATATATATATATATATATATATATATATATATATATATATATATATATATATATATATATATATATATATATATATATATATATATATATATATATATATATATATATATATATATATATATATATTAGGGTGGTCCTTATTTTTGAAGTTGCAGATATTTTACGCGACGCCCCCTCAATTTGTTCCATTATACAAATAAATGATCCCTGCAAAATTTTAAGACAATCCATGAATATTAACACGTGCCCCTAGGGCCCCCTTTTTTGAGTTTTGAAGAAAAAATTGCGGATTTTCTCATTTTTATGTAAAAATAATTCTAACGTTTTATATTTAAAGTAATTTTGAACCTCAATAGGTGCTGCTACTTCCAGACCGACCATTCTCTCACCTTCATTCTGTAAAATTTAACATGTTACAGAGGGTACATGTACACTAATGGCCTTGGGTCAAGCGTACTGCTCTTCTGCGCTTGTTCCAACCAAGCAGCAGGGGAACGTTTCTTCCCACCAAGATGGACACAAGGGATTCTATAGGCCATTAATGAATGGCCTATGACCATTAATGATCTTTGATAGCAACAAATTGCCTCCTCCAGGCTTTGGGGGTGTTGATTTACAAAATTTCCTGTGTATGTAATAGGTGTGGCAAATAGAGTCGCACGGTTTCAATGCTACAAATATAAGTAATTGCAATTATATTTTAATTTGCTGTTCTTTAGTTATAAACATACCTAAATGCTTATACAGTTTTTGATTTTTAAAATATAAATTTCGAAAAATCCTCGATTACTCCTAACATAAAAATATACTTTATTTTCCATAGCTAAAATATAAGTTTTAAAAAAATATCCAGATCAGAACAATGTAGAAATCTGTACTTTAAATTAATTTTCTTCTACTTCAGTACACAGTCCTTTATTATCATCAAATTATTGCGATTCACAAGATTTAGAAACCGAAATGGATATCTATCCTAAACTGTTGAACTTTTGTTTTCTACAGCTGGTTTACCTCAATGCAAAAAAGCTTGACAACTATTGATATCTGCTAGCCTATCATCACTGTTAGACAAATGCCATTAGGAATCGAGATGTTGTTCATTTATTTACTGCCTATGTAGATGGAGTAAATTTAAATCCAAATGACCTAATGATCAATCGTACATTCCTTAAGAGAGCAAAAGAAAATCTTCGAGAGGTAAAATTAAATTTTATGAATTTAAATTTAGATTTTGTAGTTATTCACTGGGATACAAAGGTACATCAAGATGTAACTGGAAAATCGCCGACAGGATTACCGTGATAGCTTCTGGTCCTAAGATTGAACAGCTACTCGGAATTCCATAGATATTTCTTTAGTTGTATATGGTATCTTAGAGGATAGCTCTTTATTGCTAACTGTTCTAGCTGTAGTGTCTAAAAGACGAAGTGAATGACATATTATTGTTCGTAAAAAGCGGAATTGAGAAATATTATAGAGAATTCTCATAACTTGTAATAATATTTCCTGGTGAATTTCCTCCTACAGGGACATGTTTTCGGCAACCTGGAGCTTATCCCTGAGCCATATAGGTGGCAAAAGGAATTTTTGTTTGAAAATTTTTATATTTAGGAAACAATTTAAATTGACCTTACATGAAAAGAAAGCCCTTCAATGCCGTTTTACAAAGCTTTTTTACAATTAAATGCTGTATGAAGATATGGTTTTTCGCAGCAACCCAATCGAGGCTCCTTTGAATAATATGTCTGAAAAACTAGCAGCGTACAAAATGACGACAAACATGCAGCAGAAGTAGTGACTGGAAAATTCATTTATCACTTATGGTATTTAGGGGATAAACTAGTAGCTTTGTCCGTATTGGATGAAGGAATTAACTTTGAAGATTGGAAAAGACTAGTCCAAAAAATACTTGTGATAAGGAAGACGTGTCTGATGACTGTTTAACAAATTTCAGATAACAGTACAGGTGATATAGAATACTTTCTTAGTAAAGATCTTCCTCTTTATAGAATCAATTACGAGTCAATAAAATTGTTTGATAAGTTGCAAATACTAAAAGATTTTTTCCTCTTTGATCCTGATTCACGGCAAAATGTTTAAGCTATTTAAAGGGAAGATTGTTAAAATACTGAAAATTGTAAATGATACAACTGAAAGAGGAGCACAATTAATCGAAGAAATTCACAACTAATTTACCAAATATGAGTCACAAAGCAATTTATTTTACATACCGTCCAAAACTATCGGGAAAAAATACACACTATCGAGATACATTGAGAAAAGCGTACGATTAAGGAAAGTTTCTAAAGCATTATTTCTTTCTTCTTCAAAGTAAAATCTTTAGATGATATAAAGTAATTAAAAAGGTTAATTTTAGTGCTACCTCACTGTAAAAATATTCTGAAAACCTAAGAGAAACGACGTATTGGTTCTGAAGTAAAAACTCGGAAGATTTGTGGGAAAATTATCAAAAGTGTTAAAGTTCAACGGCCTAGGGGCACGTGTTATTATTGACCGATCGAGTTCAAATTTTGCACACGTTACTTTTTATTATAATGTCACAAAACTAGGGGGCGTCACTTGTTAAATTCCGAAATTTTTTTTTCCCATATAAATAAGGACCACCCTAATATATATATATATATATATATATATATATATATATATATATATATATATATACATACATACATACATACATACATACATACATATATATATATATATATATATATATATATATATATATATATATATATATATATATATATATATATATATATATATATATATATATATATATATATATATATATATATATATATCTTTTTTTTTCAGATAGGGTGTCTTTTTTATAACGAAAAACCATTATCATAAAGTCAAGAAATTCCGACAATTTTCGTGATTTAAAATTATAATTTATCTCAACAAGTAGCGCAACAAGGGGATTGGAAAGAGCCATCCCCAGCCAAACCCCTTCAACATACACTGTCAATCTTAATACGGTAGGTGGTAGGTTTTTCATGTAAGGATTGTTAGGAACCTCTCCCCCCCCCCCCCCCCCCGTCTTCCAACAGATGAATTTTGGCTTTGCTTAACCAATCATTACTTCATGAATTGTATTATTTTTGTTTCAAATTTCTCATGTTTACCACAAAACACATCATCCATTGTTGTTTATTTATAATTTATCTTACTTTATACAACCCCCCTCCCCCGTGGATAAAATAAGAATCAAATAGGTTAAAGTGACATATCGAGGTTGGGGAGGCTCCTATAGTTTTAGGCCTCATTTCCATTCTTAGAATGACAATACACATGCATGTAAGGACTGCTACCAGTGATTAAGTCCTGATTGAGTCATAATAATAGTTACTATTATCAATTATTATTGATATTGTATTCTTCATTGCTGAAACAAGTGTTTCAGTAAATTTTGCTCCTGCAAAATTTTTATGCAGCTTGATATTACATCTAATATATCGCCCCTTTTAAGAGCTTTTCTCTGCAACGAAAATTAATGCACACACTTTTAAGCAATATAAGTTGAATGTTTTCCGAATGGAATTAAAAATGAATGCATTATTTTCATGAATTTTTTATTACCACGATTGCCATTATCTCGAATTATCTTTTAGTGCCACTTTCAACACGAGTGCTGTTCGGATCAATCAAATTATGCAGGATTTGGAATCGTTGACTGTTGACACGTGAACCATTGATCACAACCTGCCCACTGTCCGTGCGGACATCGGTGGACATTCTCAGGTGCTGCTTCCCGTGTCACGTGATAAAATAATCAATCAAAGCCCACGACTGAGTAACCGATTAACTGCCATTGTCAGAACACCCAAGAAAACACGAAAATGGCGGGCAGTTTGCGGACTGAAGATGAAGGCGAACTCCAATTTTCACGGCTGCAAGACAACAGCAGATGGCATTGAACCACTTCGCAAACAAAAACAAACAGCAGTATGGAAAATCAATTGCTATAATCAGGATCTGTGGTGAAAATACTTTTAAAAATTGCCTGTAATTTTGTGATTGAAGAAAGTGAATTACCATATTCGAATTTAGTTTGTGGATTTATTTCTCTAGTTATTGTAGTGTTTTGAAGCAGGCAGTCCCGTGTCCAGGATTTCATAAAGGGAGGGGTTGAAACTTTCCCCTTTATAACTTAGGTTGTCAAAGGAAAACTAATTATGCGTGCTGAATAGTTCATTTTAGTTCGATAACTAGACTTTTTTTTAACATTTTGTGGGTTTTTTTTTAAATAAAATCTTATTTGTACTGTTCAACATTTTGTAAATCTGAAAAAAAAAAAAGGCAAACACATTCCTTTTATGCCACTTAATGCTAGTTTCTTTATTTTTTCTTTTGTTTTTCCATCAAATAACATTGAACAGGAATTTAATGAAAATAAAAATTTTATAACAAAAAATTGCTGTTTCGCAAAGAAACATTCTTCTGATGTGTAAAACGACTAATTCATCCAATACTAAAGGCACACAATAAACAAATCCTAATAGTAAGCAAAGTAACCATTTTCCTTGCCCATAAGGTTTTTTTTTTTTTTTGGCTACATCATTGTCTAATATTCTTTAAAATAATTTTCCCCTGCTTGCTTACAGCATTTGCTGGACTCTTCAGCCATTCCTCCATTGTTAATTTTTTCAAGCATTTAGTAGCAAAGGTGCTTGGAAAAGCTACAATTGAGTAAAATGTTAATTGTTAAAGATGGTTAAATATCAGAGAGCGATTAATTTTAGTGCTAATACTGTATCAAAGTATTAACACTAAAATTAATTAAAACTTAAAATACATTTTGGAAAATCGTTTAATGATTCATTGATTTTTTTTCAATGGTAGGGGTTTAACCCCTAAAACCCTCCCCTTGGACACGGTTCTGGAAGCAGGTAGGATGCCGTTTGAATTGAAGCGTTTTCTATATTTATTTTGCGCTATTAAGGTAGGACCCAGCTTCTGGTTTTGGAAGGGATCGTTATTGGAAAGAAGGGGAGGAGAATTTACTTCTTTTAAAACACATTTGCTTTAATTTAATTTAACTTTAATAAATTTAACTGATTATTAAATAATTTAATGTCGTACAAATTGTGACCATATGCACGTTCCTAAATGGCCAACTTAAGAAGAAATATATATACTAATGCGGTAAGGTAATTTTCGGTGCTCCACTGAGTTATATTATTTTTTAACATCACGCACTGCTCTGCTATCATGCTAAAAAAATAAAAAATAAAGAAAAAAATAATAATTTGAATTTTTGGCATCTTGAATTCAAATTATGTTTTTCGCAATCACGAGAGTGTGTGTGGTGTGTGTGTATGAATGCGCGCGTGTGTGTGTGTGTGTGTAGGCGTTCGTGTGTGTGTGTGTGTGTAGGCGTTCGTGTGTGTGTGTGTGTGTGTATGTAGGCATATGTGTTTGTGTCTGTGTGCAGGCATGAGTGTGTGTATGTGTACAGTCGTCCCCTCGCTACTTCGCGTTTCGACTTTCGCGGCTTCACTACATCGCGGTTTTTTCTGCCCCCTCCCCCCCCCCCCCCCCCAATATAGTAATTGGCCTTTTTATGTGCAAGTGTAAACTTTTTCCTACAAAGAATAACAGAGTATGTCTTTTAAGTAAGATAAGCTCTTCTGAGGGGCTGTAGGTAGAGGGAGTGAAGGTATAAAATCACCGAAGAAAGTGTAGGGAATCGCTATCCCATTTTAACCGTTAAGTACTAAGTGGATAGTACAAATCACTGTATTATTACTACGGGATAAACACATCTGTAAATGGTGTTCAACAATGTACTAGCTTTTTAAGTATATTCTAATACGTATAACGGGGGCACATACGGTCACTAACTGGCAATTAATTCCTCACCGAGCAAGTTAAACTAATTTCGTAAATTAATAGTGTGTAAGAACTGCATGTGTAGTTAATTTCCCAATAACAACAATGTGATAGCTATTACGTCTAATGTATCTCCTTTTATCATATTTTGTGCAATATATTCAGTAATAAAAATGTAATGGTGGTAAAGGGTGCTGTTTCATGTCTAGGGGGCTCTAACTATGTTAAAAACCTATTTAAATTGTCGTAAGTAAATTTTATGCCCTCTAATTTTTAAAATATTGGGATTATGAGTACAGAATCCTACTTCGCGGAAATTCAGTTATCGCGGTAAAGTCTGGAACGAATTAACCGCGATAAACGAGGGTTGACTGTATGTGTGTGTGTTTGTGTCTGTGCGCAAGCATAAGGTTGTGTATGTGTGTGTAGGCGTGTGTGTATAGGATATGGACGCAACCTGGAGACGGTTTTTGCCAGAGGAGCAGCATCGTGATGCCGGTCGACCCGACGGTGGTGCTGGCAGAGGGTGCTGGCTGGAAAATAAAATGATAGGAATTCAAAACAGTCAAGCGAGAACAATAAGCAATCGTGATTGCTCAAAAAAAAAAAAAAAAAACAGCAAGTGAAGCTATTACAGTTTTGTATCGAAAAAATCTTTATCGTGACTTTTTCCCTCTCAATTTCCTTTCAATAATATTTTTTTTTCCTTTTAATTTGGCATTGAATTACTTATTTATGAATAAAACTGGCAAGCCTTTAATGATTTTTACATTTTGCAAATGATTCCAGCATATGGGTCACCTTTGGTACACTACGCTCCAAAGGTGGCATACAAGTTACGATTTTTATATTGCATTACAAAACTGTTAATTTTTCTGACAAAGAAAAAAAATTGTACATACTAAGGAGACTTGACCCAATTTTTGCTTTTTTTTTTTTTTTGTAGAATGGCTGGAACGAAATAATAAATGTACATAAATAGTTTGCCATTTTGCGCATTATTATGGCTAAACTAGCAAAAATACCCGGCGTTGCCTGGGTCAGTAATAATTATGAGAAAAAATCGTTACTTGCTTTTGTTTTCTGGTTTAAGTGAAAGAATTTAAAACACATCTTTTTGACGTGATTAGAAATCGAGTTTCTTCCTCATCCATAAAAGTAAAATAGAAATAAGTATAAAGAACAAAATAGTATTGATTTTGAAAGGAAAGCACTATATTTAAGCATATACAAATTTCCAAAACATGAAATTATTCTTCTCGTGTTTAAAAAGATTAATCTGTTGATACTTCTTTTTTTTTTAACATGGAGTCTAAAACCTTCTCTGTATTGCTATTGAAGTTGCTCGTAATCCCCTTATACTTGTTTTAGTTATTTTGAGAAATTTCAATCATTGTGGGCTCTTGGTGCGATTTTACCGAATTTGCGGGAATCGTTTTGGGATACCTTCGATAATGCTCCCTACTTCTTTCCTTACTTTGTAAAACGATATGATACTAATTTTCGTTACAAAGATATTATTGCCAGGTGCTGAGATACGTTTGGTCACCATAAAATGGCATCAAAGAGTTTCATCCGAAATGTTTCCAAAATGAGTAGTAAAATTTGGCGATTATTTGAAATTGTGCTAAAAGGAAAATTAATGGAAGTTTTTGTGCTGTTTATGGATTTGCCTAATTCAGTTGCTGGATTATTTAACACAGTAAAAAAAGATTCTTTGATTGGCGATATTTTGTTTACATGGTGAAAGCTGAGAAACATTATGACGTAGTCTTCGGCTTCAAAAACAGCGACGTTGAAAAAAACTGCCACATGCATCAGCTACGGAAATCTTTCTGCAAAAATTTTGGCGATCTGCTGGTTGATTGGATAATGAGTAAGTGTTCAATCAGCATAAATAATAATAAAAACCATTAATTACATTAAAGTTCTGTTTAAATGGAAAATGATCAGCCAAATCATATATTATTTGCCAATCTTGTGCAAGAATCTTACTTCAAGATTTGACTTGAGAAAAGCCTTGAACAGTCACGAAAAGCAAAGATAGTCAACAATACAACAATTATCGCTATCGACAGGGAGTTGAGATGATACACTAAATACTGTATTGAGTTTAGGAAAGCCTTCGAACATGGAACTAAAAAGCTCATTACTCGTTTTTGAATCTACTTAGAAATTTCGATTAGGTGCCATCTTCAGCAGAAAAATCAGAGCTTTCGATGGACATATAATGTAAATATGTGCAACTATTTTTTCATCCCTATATTAGAGAATTTATACGAAAATTGTATTTTATTGCTCCCCTAAGGGGGTTTTGCCCCCCATAACGGGACGAAAACTACCCTTTCTGTTATTCTGATGCATAAGCTATATTATTGTAAAGTTTCATCAAAATCCGTTCAGTAGTTTTTGCGTGAAAGGGTAACAAACATCCATACATCCATACAGACAAACTTTCGCATATATAATAGTAGTACAGTGAAACCTGTGTAAGTGGACCACTTGCGGTGCAGTACTTTGGTGGTCAACTAAGAGAGGTGGTCAACTTATAAAGGGGGCAATGATTTTTTTTTTTTTTGTCATTTCTTGCACCATGTATTCATTTTTTGACTAATTGACACTTACCTTTCCGTTCAATTCACTTTCATTGCTTAACATTACTTTGAAACAATAATTTAAAATGTTATTCAAATATTTTTAGAGGTTATTTTCTCAGAATGATGTATAATGTGTCATGTAAATTTAAAATTTTAGCAAATTGATCCAAAAAAAATCATTGTTTATAAAAAGTTATTTGATATTAATAGTTCCTAAAAATTCATAGCTAATCAAAAATAACAAATTTTTTGCTTATTTTTTTTCTCATATACATTTAATACATTTATAACCATGATGATCTACTTTTCAACAAAATAACTCCTTATTGAAGTTTGGTGCACTTATTAGACACTAGTTTTGGAAATTCCATATGTGTCAGCTAATTTTCTCTGGATTTCTCCTTTTTAAATTAATTTTAATATTTCATACTTTTTATCAATCTCAAGTTCAACTAACTTTTTTGAAGCCATTTTATGTAAAACTATAACACAAAGAGCAACAAGCTGGGCTCTCATAGTTGTAAAAGGCTATTGAATATGAAAATGTCCTATTTCTTATTCCCTTGCACCAGAAATACTTGCAAGGCAAGTAACTTTTACACAGCACAATTCCAGTGTTTGCCACAAAATATTGCAACTGGAAAAAAATACTTTGTACTTTTCTACTTGAACAGAGAGTACAAAAGGTAATCTCAAATAGAACAACAAAAGGAAAACAAGTTTTGAGAATAAAAGTGGCATCAAAAATATTCTTGGAAAGCTATAAAAAAATAATAGTAAAATAAAATAACTTGCTAAATTAAGTTTTAAAAAATAAACCAAGTGGTCAACTTACAAAGGGTTTTTTACAATATTCCAAACCAAATTTGGGGTACATTAGTGGTCAAGATAGACAGGTGGTCAAGATAGAAAGGTGGTCAAGTTACAGAGGTTTTCTTTCATTATACAAGATAGGACTAATTCCGTTCCTGACAAAAGCGGCCAACATACACAGGTGGTCAACTTACAAAGGTGGTCAACTTTACAGGTTTTACTGTAAGAAATAATAGCATAATTCTTAGTAGAAATGGTACAAAAAAATTATATTCATCACGTCTGCAAATGGGTCAAATGTCCTTTAGGATGGTTCAAAAAAACTTTTTTTCAGCTAGAGTCAAGGACACCGCCTTCTTTTTTTTTTTTTTAGACTTACTAATAGTATTATGTTGTAAAAGTTTTAGCGTCTTGCTCAAATTTTAAGACGGTGCTCCATGACCCTCAATTTAACATTAGCAGTAACATAGAAAATGTCAAAAATTTAGAAACATTTAGTTTCCCCAGCTGTTTTTTTGAGCAATCACGATTGTTTATTGTCCTCACTTGACCGTCCTTGATGTTGTGGTTCCCTTTTCAGCTTGGACCAGGGGCCTCTGCAGCACCACCGTCCACTGTCCTCTGCAGGCGCGGCTCCTCCGGTCCTGAGCTATCCGCTTCTCCTGGTCGGAGGCGTCCATGTCTTACACACACGCATGCTCACACACTCACACACATACACGCGCACGACTTCACACACATACACTCACACACGCCTACGTGCATACACACAAGTCTACGCACACACAGAAACATACACACACAACTATGCACACGTAGCCGCCCAGGAGGAAGGGCAGGCTTGGGGGACAGGAGCCGTTTCTAGAAACAATAACTCCAATGATTAGGGTCCTGTCGCAGTTCGTGATTGCGAAAAACATAATTTGAATTCAAAATTTCAGAATTCAAATTAGTTTTTTTTTTTTTTGTAAATAATTATTTCATTGCAATGCATATGCATATTACTCGTATATATTATAATATTGTAACGGATCCGGTGCGACTTCCTACTTTCTTGAAAGGACGACACAGTTCTTGATTACGAATACAGGAAATTTATTTACACTATGTACAGGGAAGATCGTCAACAACTGCTAAATTAATCATCAGCAATTAAGCAAATATCACTCAACACCGTAAACTCAACGGTTACACACGTATTTACTTCCAAATACGAAAAACAACACAGCGAAATGCCTCGCAATAAACAGAGCTAATACACTCTCAGTACAAATTCTCAATCGAAACTGACTTTTTATCACGCGGGACGCTTTTATAAACATCGAAAAGTTTCCACAACATTCGAAATGCTTCTCGAAATTCGTAGAACGTTATCTTATTTCATTCACAAATTTTATCAATGAAAAAAAATAGGGGGTCGTATACTTCAGCCGAATGTATAGGGGCTGTATATTCATTGCGGGGAACTATTTACAGGCTACGTTACTACAATAATTACTACAGTCGCCGCTCGATATAACGACCGTCTCCGTTCCACAGAAAAAGGTCTTTGTAACGAGTGGTCGCTATAAGGGATAGAATTTTTTAAAAATACACATGCATCATTAATGTTCCGTAGCTCCATTAAAATTGGCAACTTTCAAAGATTTTAATTAAATGATTAAATTATTTTCATTTTTATCTTTAAAAAAGATAATTGTTTTATCTTCACATTATTTTTATCATTAAAAAAATTATGAGTGTAAAATATTACAACAAAATATTAAAAAGACTTTAAAGTAGAAAAATAAAAAAAAAAAATTATTTCATACTTACAGATAAGTTATTTTCTCATGAAAAAATCAGAAATAGTTGTTTGCTTTTTTAGCACATGGGATTTTTGCAGAACATAGTTTTCCATTTCAGTAAGAGATGTTAAATAATGTTCTGTATTTTCTTGCCTTTCAAAAAAACATTTTAAAGTCTCTATAGCATTAGAAACATTTTTTATAGTAGGAGCGTTGGTTACAATTTCATTAAAGTTTAACGTCTCATCCAATTGCATTTTGTTAGAAATTTCTTGCAACATTTCCTCTTCTTCATCGAAATTTTCATTTTCGATTGCTTGAACAACCATTTCAGCAGTGGATTTTATTTCCTCGGGTTTTTTAAAACCAGCATGATGAAAGCAATTCGTGATGGTTTTCTCTGAGACGCCATTCCATGCTGCTTTAGACAGATGCAAAGCTGCGAGGACATCCACTTTGTACTCCTCACCTTCGTCGAGTGCAGAAACAATCCTTCGCAGCAGTAACTTTCTGTAATTGCGTTTAAAGGACATGATGACACCTTGGTCTAGAGGCTGAAGAACAGACGTGGCATTAGGCGGAAAATATTCCACAGTAATTGATTTTAACCCCTTCAGTTTGGGATGAGCCGAACAGTTATCAATCACGAGAATAATTTTCCTACCCTGAATTGTCATTTGCTTATCCAAGCAACGTAGCCATTCCTCAAAAATAACAGATGTCATCCACGATTTGTTGTTGTTTTTATAAGTGACAGGCAAGGTTTTGATTCCTTTAAAACACCTCGGCTTTTTTGATTTTCCTATCGCTAAGAGTGGGAGTTTCTCGGTACCAGACATATTTGAGCATAAAAGAAGTGTTAGTCTCTGTTTTGCTTCTTTCCCTCCACTTGCCGTTTCGTTTTTCAAAACAAAAGATTTATCAGGTTTCATCATAAAGAACAGGCCAGTCTCATCTGCGTTAAAAATATCTTCCGGGGCATAATTTTCGATAATTTCTTTCAGCTTTTCTTCTTTCCACCTGCTCACTGCTTCTTTATTCACTGAACCACTTTCGCCACAAAGCTTCCGTAATGAAAGACCATGCCTGATTTTAAATTTCTGTAACCATCCATCCGAAGCTTTGAATGTAGTTTCGTCAATGTCCATTTTTTGAGCAAAACTTAGAGCTTTTGACTTTAACAAATTTCCATCTATTGGAACATTTTTTAATCGCATTATTTTTAGCCATTCATATAATCCTTCTTCAAGCTTCTGAAATTTCCCTTCGCGGGACCTATTTCTGGATGATTTGACTCCTATTTCTTCTTTTTTCAAAATTGAATCCCGGCTCTTAATGATCCCAAATAGGGTGCTTTTGGGAATTTTGAAAGCCCTTGCAATTTCACATTTTTTCAGCGCTTTTTTATCTACTTCTCTTAAGATTTCAATTTTAGTCTCTAGACTTATCGCTTTGCGTACATTTGAAGCTGCCATCTCATTCAATTGCGAAGAAATACGTAGTGCTTGGTCAGTTGGTAACTAAAGAATCTACCAAAGTCTTTTCACTTCTTCCCCCACCAGAGGATGACTAATACAAGACACATGACCTAGAACCTGTTCAGGTTCAGATTGAAGAGCAGGTTATTTGTCCACGAACCTCTTATCACATTTCTGGAAGCAGAACATCTGAGCTGACAAGACATCTGCACTGACAGCAAGGCTCCAAGGTTCCTCTTATTTCAGAGAATCGACCCTTAAATCCATGCAGTTCAAACACCAAACTACCATACCAATACATTTGTCAACCCCTTTTTCTAAGGTATCCGGAAATTTTATGTTTCCTTTCCCTCTATTCTTTCCGTGCTGTGGCGTGAGTGGGAATTCCCCTCCCACCTGTCAAGTCAGACTGAACACTGAAGACTCCATGCAGCTTGTCTCTAAACAATAATCAAGGTCATTTCAGGTTGCAAAAATGTTCTAAGAAAAATACCGGAAATAGTTTTCGCTGAATTCGGTCGCTATATTGGATTAAGCAATACAAACGGTCTTTATACCGAAAGCAAGTTAACATAGAGTTTATAGGGATAAAATTTGGGACTTTTACCACTGGTCGTTATAATGGAATGGTCTTTATAATGTGTGGTCGTTATAACGAGCGTCGACTGTATTTACAGAATTTGTAACAATATGTATCTTTTTTTTTCCGTTCAATGTGTTTTTTTACCCCCATCCCCATGCTGATGAAGTTTGGGGGAAGCGATTGAGCACCCTCTTTCATTTGAAATAGGAAGTTGAAATTCTTGCAATATTTTACTATCCACTGTCTAAAAATATTGAAGGGTGTCTTGTTATCTAGGAGAAACTTTTTTTTTTTACATGTATTTTTGAACCATCCTATTGACCCCACTCATGAATGTAGGAAGACTCACAGTCACAGATACTGTATTCAAAAACGTAGGTTTTATGGTGTTTTTTACTTTAATAAGAGATACTTGAAGTGAATGAACAAATGTTCACTCTTTAGGTGAAGTGTTATAGATTTTTTTGAGCAATCACGATTGCTTATTGTTCTCACTTGACTGTTTTTGGCGTTCCTTTGATTTTTCTCAGCGCCACCCTCCGCACCATGACCGTCGACCGGGTCCTCACGATGTGGGACCCGGCACCTCTAGCGAACTGCACCTCTAGCGAAAGCCGTCTCCAGGTTGCATCCATGTCCTACACACACGCGCATACATACACAACTACACACACACACACACACACACCTACACACACATACACCTACACACACAAACACATACACACACGCATACATACAGACACCCACACATACACACACAAAAACATACACACACATACACACAATTACCCACACATTCATGCCTGCACACAGACACAAACACATATGCCTACACACACATACACATATCCCCCCACAGACACAAACACACATGCCTACACACACATACACATAACCCGTACACACAAACACATACCCCCACACTCAAACACACACGCCTACATACACACACTCGTGATTGCGAAGAACATAATTTAAATTCAAGATGTCCAAATTCAAATTAATTATTTTTATTTTAAATTAATCTTATTGCACATCAGCAGAAAAGCAGAAGTCTAATTCAGAACTTTATCAGCAAAGACCTAAATAATATTTCAGTTATTTTATTGAGAAACAAATCATTGGGCTTAAAGATCATTAGTATTTTAGTTGTCTGTCAAATAAAAACAATTTATTAGACCAAAATAGTTTAATTATTCTTTAAGTAAAAAAAAATTCCGCTTCATATTCACAATATTAAAGTTATTGCTTAAATAAAAGCATAAAGGTCGAAATCACAATATTTTAGTTATGCATAAACAAAAATTAATTGAAAAAACATTGAATTATTCTTTGGGTTAAGTCTTCTTAATTAACTTGGGTCAAAGCTTCCTAAGTAGTTTTCTCATGTTTAACTTAAGTTTTTAGCTACTTAGATCAATAAAATCACTAGGCCTAAATCACAATATGTTATTTATTTAAAAATAAAAATGCATTGAAAAAAAATCAAACTAAACAAAAGCTTAAAACTAGTCTTTAGGTCAAGTCTCTCTAGTTAGCTTGGGGTCAAAGCTCCCTAGTTAGCTTTCTTTTGTTTGCCTTAACTTTTTAGCAGTTTATATTACAGTTATATAAAACTGCTGTATATCAGTAGATAGCTAAAAAAGTAACTAAAGCATGCATACTTTTAAAATTCATCTCCCTTAAAACTGCAAGATAAAATCTAAAAAAACTCAAAAGCTTCAAACTTTACTTTTAGGTGCAGTATCATTTAACACTCAATTTCTTGAAAACCACTGTCAATTCTGAAATGGCTTCTCCCTGAAAAACACTGTTTTGTGACTGGTCAACCAATAATATGGCTAAAATTTTCCCGAAATATCCTTTTCATGGAAAAAATCATCATACGTCAAGTCTCCCCATGGGTCAACCTCCCTAGTTTCCCCTATGTTTTACAGAAGTGTCTTTCAACAGAAAGAAATTCAGCCAAATACACCTAACCAGAAAATTATAAAAATCATCAAAGTTTAACTGTGGTAAATTTTGGGTCACTTACCTTATATAGTGTACACGAAAGACTGAATTGCTTTTAGTGAACTGCTTTTTATTATTAACACGCTTTTATTAGCTTCACCTGTATGTATGTATGTATGTATGTATGTATGTATCTTGCAACGGAATCTTGCAGCTCAAATTTCGCCCACTTCCTGCGATCGGATTCTTTTGAAATTTGGCACGCGACCTCAGATCCGATGACAATGCAATATTCTATAATCAAATTAATTAATTAACTCTTTTTAATTGTTAGTTTCCTCCAATTTTAATCAATATTTTGACATAAATCCAACAATGTGAAAAAGGAAAAAATTTTAAAAAATACATTAAAAAACGCTCGCAAAAATTATTTAAAAATATCTTCAAAAACCTTTAATTTTTCTGCATCAGACAAGATTTGTTCCAATGTTCCAAGGTAATTAGAACATGAAATATAATTGTTTTTAACTAATTTCATACAAAAAATTAGGGAGCCTTCAATTGGAAATTCTTTGCTGATCAGACCATTGTTGAACAAAACTTTTATTCAAATGCATCTCAAATTTTCAAAGTAATATAAATATGATTTCCGCAAACATACATCGATGACTCACAGTAGCTTCCCATTGGGGTGCCCTTGTTTTAACTTTAAGATATTACCTCGCACTCGTTTTATAAATAATTTCGTCACCTGATAATTCTCCAACATAAGACTAAAAAACAGAAAAAGAAAATAATAGTTTAAAAAACTAAAAAAACACGCTTTCGTAGCAAAATGGACTAAAAAGTGAAAAATAATCTTTGGATGATAGTAGTTGACCAATCACTTAATTTTAATGTAATATAAAAAAGCTATTTACATTTTTGCTTGGACAACAAATGGAAGAAATTCAAGACAACTGATAAGAAGCCCCCCACGCTTTTTTGTATTACATTAAAATTAAGTAATTGGTCAATTACTATCACCCAAAGATTATTTTTTCACTTTTTAGTTCATTTTGCTACGAAAGCGTGTTTTTTTTTTTTTTTTTAGTTTTTTAAACTATCATTTTATTATTTTAGTGTTCGTAAACATAAATTTAAAAGATAAATGTTTTTGGTCCAAGGTACCCACATATCCCTATATTCAGAGATGTATAGAAAATAGACGCCTATGAGTTTCAAAAATGTGACTGCAACGACGAATAATTTAATTGAAATCTTAAGTTAAACGTCAGAGCTTTAACAAAGTTAACTTTATAATCGAAGTGCGGCCGACAATCTTTAATTGACAATGTCTATTGTCTAAATTTCAACGTCAGCTTTTATTCATCTAGGTATTCACTAGCTCATTCTTTCAGAACAAACTGTCACAGAGTAGTACTTTATCCTTCGCATTCCCTATTAGTCTCTGTCCCGTCAGAATGTCAATTACTTCCCAGAAATCGAATGCAAGGGAGTTCCAAATACTCCGCGTAATTGCTATCTTGCTCCCAATAAGACTTATAAATGCGGGATGCTACTTTTGCGGCATTTTCACGCCATCCAAGCAATTAAGCACCACACATTTCATGTTTGCTTCGAACTGAAAGACTTTTTACTGAAAAATATAGATTGTAGCATCACTTGAGTATTTCTACTGAAACTTTCAAGCGTCTAATTATAACAATAATAGAAAATAGTTCACTTAGAACGGTAAGTAAACAAACAAGTATCTTGTAAGTATATATTGCAACTAGCTGCGTTGCCCGACTTTGCCCGGTCAACCTTGAAAATAAAAATTGTGTCAAGTGACGTATATTTAACAATCAGGTGTAAAAAATAAATTTAAAAAAATCATGATTTCCCGCCCAAACAAAGATGACAGATATTAAAATACTTTTAAGAAATTAAATCCAGAAAGATGGATTTAAAATGCGTAACCATGGAAACACAAAATAAGTTTAAGGAATTAAAACGCGAAAGAAAATGGTTCGCAATTTGAATGGAATCGAGATTTCTTAAAACTTGATTTAAAAAGGCTTGTAACTCTTTTTCCTTTCGAGATAAAAGCTTATTTTTTCGACCATAGGTCGAGTTAGATCTGGAGTAAAAAAGGTCGCTTTTTAAAATGGCGTCAAAAAGAAAGCTGTGGGACAATTCCTTCACTTTTTATTGATTTATTTAATGAAGAAAGTAGTGCCTAAATTTCAGCTAAGCCTAAAAAAATTCGAGCTAAAAATGCAAATAACTCCCGCCATAATAAAATTAGAGCATTGAACCAAATTGCGTAGAACGCGGAACATTCTACCCTTTCTAACAATATGTAATATTAATATGTGCAAGTAATTTTTCACCCTCATATTCGGGAATTTATGTGAAAACTGGGCCTAAAATGGAATAAAATAAGAACTGTTCATCGTATAGTTTTCGAACTGGTCTGCAAACCTTCTCAGGACTTAAAGGAACAAACTGTGAAAATTTCAGCAAAATCTTCCGGGTAGTTCTCGAGTTTTGCGAGTTCAAACACACAGATGCTTTTTGTCGACTTCATTTTATACTATGTAGAGACGCTTTTTGTCGACTTCATTTTATATTATGTAGAGATGAGTAGGGCAAAGAGAAATAGTCAAGCTAACTTACCTATTTCAAAATGAACAAATTGGAAATTCGTTTTGAAATATCTTATACATATAAAATCTGAGTATCTATCTATCTATCTATCTATGTCCAAGCTTCTTCTCCCGAACGACAGTGAACTGACCATCGAACCAGGTATCGATGGATTCGTAATCCTCCCGTCTTCATGTTTGGCTATTTAACACAATTCTCCGATAATAATTAGCGGAGATATCAATTAAAAACTTTTAATTATGACTCTTAGATTTCAAAATCAAATCACTATTTTTCGAAGGCTTTCCTCCATTCAAATTATTATTCAGTGCTTCAACTCAACTTTCCGGATGAACGCTTTTATTAAAATTTACAGCGTGAAGAAAATCATTGAAAAGAAACATCTGTTGCAATTTCTTTTTCTCGAATATGAACAGGTAAAATTCTTGTTTTTGTTTTGAGGCTTTTCCTGTAATCAGGGGATTTAAATTGTTTACTTTTTTGGGGGGTTTTCCGCAATCTGCCGCAAAACTACACTGACTTTTTTTTTTTTTTTTTGGTTCAAGCCTGAGTGTTAAATACGCGTCACATGACATAACTTTCATTTTCGAGGAGGACCGTGCACGTCGTAAAGTAAATGAGTGATTTACAAGTTATTTGAGTTCTTTGAGGGTTTGTACCTGGAAAACGGATTGATGTAATTCTTGTACGACCATGTGGATAGAATCCATCCAAATATTTATCTGAGTGGTATGTTACATTAATAAACACCCGGGCAACGCCGAGTAGTAGACTATTTTATGTAAAAAGCGGATTGTTATTGTGCATAAATATTTCCGATATAGTCTATCAGATGTAATTCAGTTTAACGTGAGTAAAGATTATAGTTGATAATGCATATATTTTCCCCTTTTGTGCTGACTGAAAATGTACTCATAACTTGTATCATTGATAACGATTATTAACGTTGATGAGGTGTTTTGGCAAAAATATGTTTTACTGGTGTTTTGCAAACCTTGCTTTACGCGCATTTATTTATTCCTTAACGCGTTAGAAACTAGTGTCAGTGTACTACAAAAGCATCAACTGGACTGCTCTTACATTTTTTTTTAGGTAGCCCGTGCAACGCCGGGCACGCAGCTAGTACAGTATATAAAGCAAGAAAAATGTGTTTCAAAATGAAACTTGCATTGAAAGATCATTTTTCATTTTTGGCAGTAAATTTGTAACTTAAAAAAAAAGCGGGAATTTTCCACTTTTCCCCATATATGCGTAAAGTGAAAAATAAATTATTTTTGTAATAGGTTTTTTTCCTATTTAGTTATTCAAAACATTTTTCTTCAAATGAGTGAATAAATAAACAAATGAATGAATAAACTGATAAATAAGGAAACAATAAATGAATGAATTAATTAGTATATGACAAAAATAAATGATGAATAAAATAGTGAATTTACGCTAAATAAAAGAATTAATAAATGAAGGAATGCAAATGAATTAATTATTGAATAAATACGTATGCATTCATAATTTAATAAATGAATGAATATGAAATGAAATAGACTATTTCCCTTTGATCCATTCGTATAGCCCCGAGTCTGTATGATAAATTTCATAAAGCATTTAAAATCAACATATTCCTAATAGTAACCAAATTAGTACTGCACTGGACATCAGTAAATCTTAGTTATTTCTTAAATGTTAATTATAAAAACTTTATCATTTTACAATAATAAAAATTATATTTAATAAATCACAAAATGTGTATCAGATTTTGAAAATGATTTCTATCATGATACTTCTTGATTTTTTGAGCAATTCATTTTTTGACTGGAATTGTATAAGTATATCCATAGATATACTTATGTGATTCCATAGTCAAAATATTGATGGATAATGGCGCTGCAAACTGAAAATATTTTACCATACCACTTTCGTAAAGTTATGCTGCCGGTCCCTGTACTTAATGCACTAATAAAAGTAGTAAATTGTTTCTGTAGAAACCGTTTCTTTGCTAGTGCAGTGACATTGCAGGAAAAACAACGTGTATTTGCAACACTATTAGATCTTAACCCGTTCCGCCAGCCCTGCTAACTATTAAATCTCAACTACGTCGCGGGATGTGTTTGACGGGGAAATTTCAATAACCCTTCTATGTTATACATTATTTAATGTAATTCATCTATCAAAAGATGCTGTGCTATTAGCTGACACATTCGGCATTTAACTGGATTACTCGAACTGAGAAAGCGTAATGCAAATATTTTTAAAAAAAATTTAAAAACTAATGAAAAAGCTTTCAAAAAGGCTTTTTAACTGACAAATTGAATCAAGGAAAGTCTCAAAGACCGGTATTGTTTGGAAAGTTTGAAAAAATCAAAACTCACAGTTCTATGCTTTCTTAAGCCCAGTCTTGAAATTAATTGCTGGCGTTATTAACAAGATTAGTTTTATATGAAATGCTGTTCGTTTCTGTTTTGGGCAACAATTAAAAAGCTTGTCTTACCATGTAGTCCAATCATAATCTACATAAAAAAGAGCTTAAAAGCGCATGTATAGTTCTAATTTTTTAATATGTTGTTTAGGTCAGTTAGAGTAGTGAAAATCCAAGTTTGCAGTTTTCAAATAATTGCGCTTGCTTCGCAAAAAACGGCGAATTTTTCGGACTTTTCTTAGTTTTTCCTCTACAACACACAAACTATGCAACTTTTGATGGTAAATGTGCATATTTGTTTTAAAGTACATTAAATTTTGAACGATTTAAGTTCACGTGGCGCTATGTACGACCAATAGTTTAGGAGATATGGTATTTCAAACATAAACCACTTTTTATGAAAAATTAAAAAATTATGTTTCGATTACATTTTGGGCCGAATATTGACATAAATTCTTACACTACCAGAAAAAATCTGCATATGCTGTTATAGTAAGTTTAATTCGCTTTCATTTTAGCCCAAAACAAAGTCTGTAGGTTCAGTAGTTCTTTTACAATCACAAAAAAAAATAATAATAATAATAATCGGAAAACATGATTTTTGAAGAAATGAAACAAAACATTTCTTAAGACAATATGAGAGCCTTCGTCTAGAGAAAAAGGCAAAGAATTATATAAAAAGACTCTAATTTGTGTTTATATAAGTTATTTGCGTTAGGAAAACACGCCATTTATCTTTAAAAAATAAAAATAAAATAATAATAATTTGAATTTTGACATCTTGAATTCAAATTATGTTTTTCGCAATCATGAGTGTGTGTATGTAGGCGTGTGTGTTTGTGTGTAGGGGTATGTGTATGTGTGTGTAGGCATGTGTGTTTGTGTCGGTGTGCTGGCATAAGTGTGTGGGTATTTGTGTGGGGGGGAGGGGTATGTGTATGTGTGTAGGCATATGTGTTTGTGTCTGTGTGCAGGCATGAATGTGTGGGTAGTTGTGTGTATGTGTTTGTGTATGTGTGTGTTGGTGTATGTGTGTGTATGTGTTAGTGTGTGTGTATGTATGTATGCGCGTGTGTGTAGGACATGGATGCAACCTGGAGACGGCTTTCGCTATAGGAGCAGCATCGTGAGGACCCGGTCGACGGTGATGGTGCAGAGGGTGGCGGGGGGAAAATAAAATCAAAGGACATCAAAGCCAGTCAAGTGAGAACAATAAGCAATCGTGATTGCTCAAAAAAGTCAGTCATGGGACTGCCGCTATTAGTGAAAACTTAAAAATACAAAAGAGATTTGGTATGTTTACTCACGCACGGGTGTGTGAGGTGGTGTGTGTTTAATTTTTATTTAAAATTAATTGTAGTTTCAAAAATTAAAGTTTTATAATTTGTAGATTCAAAATATCAGCTTAAATCTAGTTTTTACATTTATCAACAATGCGAGCATCAATTATATATACTTTGTTTGGTCTTTTTCAGTTCGTTTATGAAATAAATATTGATGCAAATATAGGAAATATTAAAAAATAAATTCTTAGTTTGTGTTATTCAGTTTTCCATGCCATAAAAATAATAAACAATACACATACCGAACTTTACACGCAATCAATTTATTGCATTAACCCTCTTTAGCTGACTTGAAAATATGCCGTGAGATTGACCAGCATGCCGGAAAATTCAATTTTGAGGCATGCCAGATAATTTGGGGGGAATTTCAATAATAATAATAATAATAATAAATTATTATTATTTTTTTAATTTTCAAATTTATATATGTTATTCATATTCAATGTCATGATTTTTTTACTCCATGATTATCACCATTATTATTATTATATTCCAAAACTGATACTATAGGTTTATGGTAATAAAAATATGAAATAAAAAATTTTAATTCGAATCTATCAACTGCACTTTTATATTTTGTTGTGCTAAGATTGCAATCATTTGACATTATTAAATTAAATTTTCCATTTAAAAGTTCAATGAATGGTAGATTTTATCATCTGCAAATAGTCCAGGATCTGAAGGGGGTTGAGCATACATGGAAAGGCTGACGCAATATTATTTCTGATTATTGTTACAAGCACGATGGTGATTATGAAACCACATGTCGTCGCCCCCCTGGGTGGTCGACAACCCCGGGGGAGGGGGGAAAGCAGTGGGGGAGCCGTTTTCTAAAGCACTCATAACTCGCGAACTATTTGAGTAAAAACACTGAAAAAAGTGGTAATCGACGCAACAAAACAAGGGCTTCATAAAAGCTAAGTATAATTATGGACCTATCTTTGTTGGTTTCTGAGTAAAATTCCATTTTTCGCAAACAAGCAAAATTTTTGAATAAAATGCAAAAAACAAACTTTTTTTGACCAAAATAAATTCCAAATCAAAATTGTTTGATTTTTTTTTTCCAAATAATGTCCAAAATATCATTATTCAGTTTGTTAAAACTATTTAAGTACTGTAAACGTGTTGAAAAACAAAATAACAGTAGCAAGTTCGAACACGATTTGCTGTATAGTTCAGGATTTGAAGGGGGGTTTTGAGCATGCATGGAAGACCTGACGCAAAATTATTTCTGATTAATGTCATAGGCACTATAGTTATTATGAAACCACATGTCGTCGCCCCCTGGGTGTTCGACAACCCCGGGGGAGGGAGGAAAGCAGAATTGGGGGGAGCCGTTTGCTAAAATACTCATAACTCACGAACTATATGAAATAAAACACTGAAAAAAGTGGCAATCGACGCAACAAAACAAGGGCTTCATAGAAGCTAAATATGACTATGATCAAATCTTTGTCAGTTTCCGAGTAAAATTCTATTTTTCACAAACAAGCAAAAATTTTGAATAAAATACGCATTTTTTTTTTTTCAAATAATCAAAATTATTTAACTGTTTAGGGAACCAATAAAATCTGAAATATCATTGTTAAGTTTGATTAAAATAACTTTATAACCTTTTGCAGATTTTACACCTGAGTTATGAAACATAATGAACGAGGGTATTGCCACATAAGCAGGAAAAATTTGAGTGGAACGTTAAAAAAAATGTGAACAGTATCTTATCCAGAGAAGTCCTGCAATGGCAATGTCTTCAATGGCCACTGCAAAACAGCAAAAGAAAACCAAAAAACAACTTAAGCTGGGAAACGTTAACTCAAAAGGGATGTTAGTACATCTAAAAATCATTCCCATACAATAAGTCCAATGCTGGGTTAGGTTCATCAGAATGGTTCACTGAAGCAAAGCGAGAGGTCCGATTTCGTGAATGTAATTGAAAATGATACTTCTTGCAGCAAAACTCTGGAAGAAGCACCCTATTTTAAGAACAAAGTTCAAGTTATCGATGGAATGACTCTGGTCCATAATGTCCCAAACACTACTTTCAAATGTAGCAAAGATTTTGCAGGTCTCCAAATGAAAAATAATAAAATTTTCTCTCCAATAGTCAAACTACACGAGTGGACTTTAAACACGATCGGTACATCTCTTTGTCGTTTTCATAACTTGAAAACCAGAAGTTCAGGAAAGTCTCCTTCGCTTATAAAAAGAATCACTAGGTATCAAACCAGTGGTTTCGTGTCATAGCCATTCCTGAAAATAAGAAGAACCTTTAAAAGTACATTTCAGAGTATGTAATATGTAACATATCCGTTCCTGCATCCAATCAGCTTCTGGGGTCTGGTAACTCTAAAAACGAATATTATTTAAAGTCTGAGAGTCAAATAATAAATTTCTCTGAAATGCCAGAATCCAACCAGGACGAAGCACGCAACAGAATCAATCTTCCTGCATATGATTCAGTGCAAAATAGGGTTAAAAGTAACTAATAGTTTATAGATCAGAAACTAATGAATTCTTACTGGCAATCTTTGTTAAAGGACAGAGGTTGCCATTTTATGTGCTGGTGTTCTGGAAAGGAAAACATCTTTAGGATGGCATCTATCTTCAGGAGCACTTACGGAAAAAACATCTAAAATTTTACAAGCTTTTGACGCATTTTCCGCCTGCGATTCAACAAGTAAAACAGGAACAAAAAAATATGCTTTCACTTTACCAAAAAAGTCGGAAACTTTTTTGTACGCTAGAATTATCATTAAAACAATATCTGAATGCTTCAGAATTTCAGCTGTTAGAAGCTGTATTATAAAAAAAATTGTCAAGAAAATAGGTATTTCTTGCGAATGCAACCATTACACACAATAACTTCTTTTCATTTCCATCAGAAATAAATATAATATCAGCTCTCTACCATGCTCCTGCAATTCTTTCCAACATGTGTTAAGAAGTATTGCTCTACTCTACTATTGAATCAATTCCCCTGTGCCTTAAGATGTAACCAAGTTCGGGTTTCACTTGAATGAAAATAAAACAATAAAGCCCCACACCTTATGATGCAGCCAGTGTTACCAGAGATTTTAATTCCATCCTGTGCGGGCAAGAACTGTAAATAATCTTGTTAGAATTTTTTTAATTTGTTTTTCGTACGTACATTTGAAAGCACATTTGCATATTTTATTATATATTTTTAAAGTGAAAAGTATCACTGCAAACCGTGAACTGAATTATGCAAATGTTCTGTCCTTATAAGTTAAGGAAACAAGATGTTTTTTGGCTTTAGAAGGTTATGCCGTTAATTTGGTTAGCAACAAAGATCGTAGATATGAAATTCATGTATGTTATAATATCTTCAATAAAAGATTTGCTTTTAAATAAGTGTCTCTGATCTCAACAGACGGAAATTGTTATTTTCATGGTGGATGTAAGTTATAAACGCTATTAGCGGTAATATATTCTACATTGGTTATGGGGCCTTAAAAACCCTGATAAATAACTAGAGACTTTTCGTCATATTGTTGGACTTGATATATCAGAAAAGAATGGAGAACAGCCTAGAAGAAAATTACAGTAGTATCAACTTTCCAAAGCTGAATGCGTTCAACTATAGTTCATGGAAGTGTGATGTAAAAGTTGTTCTAATTGACAGAGGATGTTGGGAATTCATCGTCGAGGAACCAAAACAACCAGCAGAAACATCCCCGGAAGCACTGCTAAGAAATTTCGAGCAGAGGAAAGCCAGAGCTTACACAACAATTTACACAAGTGTTGAACGGCAATATTTAAAATTGATTCAGTGTACCGAAGATGGAAAAGAAGCTTGGACTATTTTAAAGGAAAACTTCGAACCTTGTTCCCGTGCTCGTATAGCAACTTTAATCGATGAATTTTATGAACTGAGATATTATCCAGATGAAGAAACAGTTGGAATCTTCTGCCAAAGAGTGAAGGAAAAGCAACTTCAAACCAAAGATGCTGGATTTGAAATACCTGAACTGTTAGTAACATTTCAGTTAATTAGAAGACTACCCAAAGAGTTTGAAAACCTTGTTCAAATATTATATCGCCTGGATGATAATGAATTCATTTACAACAATGTGGAAAAGCAGTTAATAAGCGAATCGGGAAGAATTCAGTTAAAGATGAAAGACGAGGGATATCTACCCGTAGATAACGCACACATTTCCAAATTGGAAGACTGTTCGAACTTGAATACAACCCCTAAATGGAAGAAAAGTCAGTTCTCGAGCGTTAACAGTGGAAGCAAGCTGAGGCAAACATCGCATGAAAGACGAAATCTTCTGGGGCCGTGCACATTTTGTGGAAAGAACAATCATTTATCTAAAAACTGTTATTTCAAGAACAGAAGAAAACCGGGTGTCAAAAGGAAATCGTCTCAACCAGACAGCCGCATTTTTTACACGGAACATATGGAAGTTAAAGGTGAAGAACATAAGGTTTGGTTGCTTAATAAAGCACTGTATGGGCTTCATCAGAGCGGAAGACAATGGAATTTGGAGTTAGACTCTAATTTACTCAAACTTGGGTTTGAAAAAATGAAATGGTGTAATTGTACTTATAAACTTAAAGATGAAATAGTTTTGTTGGTTTACGTAGATGATTTAATATTATTTGGAAAAAGTAAAAGTAAAATTGATGAAATTATAGCATTACTAAAAAGTAAGTTTGACGTCGTAAATTTGGGGGAAATTAAATTTTTACTGGGTGTAAATTTTGAAAAGATTGGTAATAAAATTTATTTGCATCAAGAAACTTATATAAATAAACTAATGGGAAAATTTAAAGATTTGCCAAGAAATCATGTTAACCTTTCAAAAACAGTGTTGAATTACCTCAAAGGGTTAACGAGAAAGAAATTGTGGAAAATGATGTAATGAAAAAATACCCGTATAGAACTTTGATTGGGTGTTTATCATTTCTAGCTGCGAGAAGCAGACCCGATATTTCTTTTGCAGTAAATGTCATGTCTCAATTTTGCAATGGATATTTATTTAAACATTGGACTGTTACTGTAGATATCATAAATTATGTGTTTAATACTAAAAGTTTAAAAATTAATTTGTCGAATGTTAACAATTCTAGTTTAATTGCGTATTCTGATGCAAACTGGGGTTATAAGTTAACGAATAGGTATTCTACAAGTGGGCATATTGTTTATTTTGCCGGTATTCCATTTAACTGGAAATCGAATAAACAGAAATCAATCGCTCTTAGTTCAATGGAATCTGAATTTGTATCTCTAACAGAAAGTGTTAAAGAACTTGTATGGTTTTCGAGAGTATTAAAAGAAATTAATGTCGTTAAAAACTTAAATATTCCTATACAATTTTGTGATAATCAATCTGCTATATATTTTTCTAAAAATTCACCAGAAAATGTTAAAACTAAGCATATAGATATAAAATATCAATTCATAAGAGATCTGATCAAAGAAAATTTATTTAGTTTAAGATATATCAGTAGTAAAAATAATTTAGCAGATTTCTTAACAAAACCTTTATCAAAGGAAAAACTTCAGTATATTGTAAATATTATTTTTGAACTAAGAAAGAATGAATGTACGCCCGATGGGGCCGATTGTTAGAATTTTTTTAATTTGTTTTTCGTACGTACATTTGAAAGCACATTTGCATATTTTATTATATATTTTTAAAGTGAAAAGTATCACTGCAAACCGTGAACTAAATTATGCAAATGTTCTGTCCTTATAAGTTAAGGAAACAAGATGTTTTTTGGCTTTAGAAGGTTATGCCGTTAATTTGGTTAGCAACAAAGATCGTAGATATGAAATTCATGTATGTTATAATATCTTCAATAAAAGATTTGCTTTTAAATAAGTGTCTCTGATCTCAACAGACGGAAATTGTTATTTTCATGGTGGATGTAAGTTATAAACGCTATTAGCGGTAATATATTCTACAAATCTTGTAAATGTTTTATTAATTATTCATCTTGCTGCAAATACTGTGCTTTTAAGACTAAAGCAAAAACCCTTAAACTACAAAATACTCGGAAGAGAACGATTCAATAGAACAATTACATGTCAACAAAAGAGAGTATGAGCCAGCATTCAGAATTTCTGATATATTAATGCTTTATGTATGCATATTGATATTCTGCAATTATTTTTTTAATACGCATTATTTTACTAATTTTATTTAATTAGTTTTTTTTAGAACTCTAGTGTATAATATTATTCCTATATTCGTTTTCATAAAAGCTCAAAGATGCGTCTCGTTTTTTATATTTATTTAGTACATATTATTTTTTGTATCATTGTTCTTTGTTGGGTAAATTATAAAAAGCAATATCCGCAAAACAATACCCGCAATATTCTTTTGTGCAAATTGAAAATATAAATTAATAGAAATAAATTAAAATTATATTTGAATTGAAACTACTGTGGGCCTGGTTCCCCAGTTCCTCTCAAATTTAAAGCAGTATATAACAAAATTAAAGCCGTAATTGAATACTTTGCAATTAGAATAAGTTTGTAAACTGAAGCATGAATAGCTCGTCATAAAGATAAAAAGGCTATTTTTTTTCTCCTTAGCATACTGCCGTTTTATTCAATGCGCTAACTTAGGCAGTGTTTGCATTTTCTATTTCGCTTTTTAACGCTCACGTTGGTAATAATTAAATAGTTTTAAACAGACTGAATGATGAAGTTTCAGATTTTATTGAATCCCTAAACGGTTAAATAATTTGAAAAAGAACTTATCTTTGAAAAAAAAAAAAAAAAAGCTTTTCGTATTTTATTCAAAATTTTTGCATGGCTGCTAAAAAAGGAATTTTACTTATAAACCAACAAAGATAGGACTATAAAGATGTTTAGGTTTTTCAAGCCCTTGTTCTGTTGCATCTTTTGCCACATTTTTAGTGCTTTACCTCCTACGGTTCGCGAGTTATGAGTGTTTTAGTAAACGGCGTCCCCCTACTGCTTCCCCCTCCCCGGGGATGTCGACCGCCGAGGGGGGGGGGACATGTGTTTTCATAATCACTAGAGTGTCTGTAACAATAATCAGAAATAATTTTGCGTCAGGTTTTCCATTCATACTCAAAACCCCCCTTCAGATCCTGAACTATACTATGAATCGTGCTCGAGCTTGCTACTGTCATTTTGTTTTTCAACACGTTAACAGTACTTAAATAGATTTAACAAACTGAATAATGATATTTAGGACTTTATTTGAAAAAAAAAATCAAACAATTTTGATTTGAAATTTATTTTCATCAAAAAAAGTTTGTTCTGCGCATTTTATTCAAAAATTTGCTTGTTTGCAAAAAATGGAATTTTACTCAGAAACCAACAAAGATAGATCTATAATCATATTTAGCTTTTATGAAGTCCTTGTTTTGTTGCGTCGATTGCTACTTTTTTCAGTGTTTTATCTCAACTAGTTCGCGAGTTATGAGTGTTTTAGCAAACGGCTCCCCCACTGCTTTCCCCCCTCCCCCGGGGTTGTCGACCACCCAGGGGGGCGACGACATGTGGTTTCATAATCACCATCGTGCCTGTAACAATAATCAGAAATAATATTGCGTCAGCCTTTCCATGTATGCTCAACCCCCTTCAGATCCCGGTCTAAAAGTTGATGTTGAAATCCCAAGGACGGATACATGAGAGGGGCGATGGGGCGATCGCCCCTCCCTTGAAGGTCCCTGTGGAAGCATTTTTTTCCAAATTGAGGTCCTAAAACGAAAGCGTAGGCCATGTTTGATATCACGTTACGGAAAGGAATCGGGTTCTAATCTCCCTCCCGGAAACTTTTTGGAATCGAAATTTCAAAAAGTCATTTTTAGATGATCTTTAGTGATGTTAGAAGAAGGTGTTTGGAGGCCTTTCCCAGGGTATTTTTCAAAATTTAAGTCCTAAGAACTCGATTGTAGACATCTCAGTTGGCGAGTGTTTTCGGAAAGAATGGGTTCAGTGATTTTTCTCCATTAATTTTTGGTACCTAAAGTGTCAAAAATCGCACTATTAGACGATTTTTCGATGATGTTAAGGGAGGGAGGGTAGAGGAGAGGGTTTCAAAACATTCCTTCAGAAATTTCACGAAATTAAATCCCTAAAACGCAATTTCAGAATACCTCTATCACAGAAAATTGAAAAAAAAAGTCCCGAATATCTGTTTGGCTAGATTTCGATATTGTTTCAAATATATATTATATGCCAACACCCTCCCCTTCTCTAGAGGTGTAAATCAGGTTCACAGTAAGAGGTCAGGTTAAAAAACTATCGCCCCTTCCTTGAAGATTTTCTGGATCCGTCCTTGTGAAATCCCCGCTCAAAATCATTGGCAAATCATCAAAGCTCTTCCCAATTTTATCTTGAAGTAATGCAAAAGCGTTTTTAGAATGAATAAATTAACTTTCATACAGAAATACTCGTATTGCGCTTGAAGACTTATCCGGTGAAATATAAACCTCAACCATAACAATTAACTGTTCATTTTTCAGAGTGGCAACAGCAAACGCAATGTCTCACCGATATCAGAAACATTGTTTTTTCTCATCTCAAAAAATACCCAGTGCCTAAAGAAGTTTTCACTTCAGAATTATTGTATGAGGGTGAGAATCGAACTCAAGATGGGCAGCTTGTTCGATTCTTAAGACTGATGCGCTGCCGATCGTGCCACTGAGCCTCGTAGTCTTGATGTAAAAATCGCATGTAAAGGAGGAGAGAGAAGCCGCGCATGCGCTGTATTCCAAGTGTTGGTGAGGCGACGGCCTTTCAGTGTCGTGAAATGAATGGTTTTTCCCCATCTCAAAAGTGCTCAACGTGCCAAAAGAAGTTTTCACTTCAAAAATATTTTATTCCGATAGTTGACAGCCCTGTGCAGGTATAACGCATATCGAATGGATCCTAGACGACTATGGTTGGGGCAAACCTTACCTGGCAGTGCAATAATTGCGTGATTAGGGTGTGCGTAGCCTTCACAATGCGGCCAGGTAAGGTCGACCCCAACTATAGAAAACCGTAGTGCGATCAGGGGAGTCACGATATAAGTTGATAAGAGGGGTTTGAGTGTGACGCAGAGCCTACAAAGCCATGAACAGAAGTTACCAAGAAGGCACTCTGCAAACTAATGTTGAATCCAAAGAGGTATGGGCTCTTTTTACATAGAATGATTGGGTTCTCTGATCCAACCGAGCTTATGACCGACTGAAAATGGTTATCACAACTAATTTAAGACCAATTGCAGCCATTTATGGACAACTACCCAAACGATAATCGAGTTTTTCCTTCTTCTCCGGATACAAACAATCTCAATTGGTTAAAAAAACATTCAGGACAGTTACAGCAAATGATTTGGCACCCTAATTCAGTCGACGTGAATTCCATCAATAATTTATATCCATCGTAGCCGAGAGATCAGTTCATGCGAAAAATTCTGCAACGATATCACTTTCACTATAGTGACAGCATGGCTCAAAATTTTTGTTGGGAACTTCTAACAACTCGGTGATTTGAGTTGCTTTTTCTCCGAGAAAAAAGATGTCCCTCATGATATTAGAAGTATTCCCCTGAGTTTTGTCACCTCAGTGTATTTCATCTTTTATTTCGAATATTAATAATTGATAGAATTTAATTGTTACAGAGAAACTACTTATTTTGAATTGTTAAGCTCTATTTAATCAATGTTTTATAGAAGATTTTAAAAAAATCACATTATAAATATACATAGCTATGATGCTCAGTAAATCAGCCGACATAATCATATAATGTCTTTCCTTATTATTTGACAAAGTAAGGAATGCACACATGAACGTTGGATAAAATACTTTCAACAAAGGGCATTGGAGGATCTAAAGTAGTCGTTACGAAATCATTGAAGTTAACATCATACATCCAAATGTTTACAATGTAAGTATTTTTACGTGCATTGAGCAAACAGTTCTTTAGTTTTGCATAAATAAACATAACACAGTTGAAAGTCATCTTCCTTGCTCGCTATAACTTGCTTTATTAACATTTTTAAAAACTTGCTTTCCATTTTGTATATGCACTTCAGTAACTCTTCCTCCTCCACAGTCTCTGACAATGATATGCTTTTATGATTTTCGTTAAATGTCATAGATGGCGAATTCTTCGCACTCTGTTTGGAGAGGGATTTTATAGCTCCATTTAATCTTTTAATTCGTTCATTTAGAATATTTATTTTAACTGAAGATTTACGAAGTAAAAACTTATTTCGTAAGAGATTTTGCCCATGTTCTTTTATTCTGATGAGAATCTCGAAGACCCTGTTTGATGTTTCGTTATTTTCGCTTTCTATTTTCTCAAATGAGTTTTTGTACTTACCACATTTCGCAACCAGTGTCTCAATTTCACTAGTGTCTGATGTCGAAATATATGCCTCTAACTTTGAGCTTTTAACCTCTTGCAGTTCATCTTGGTTTTCTCCTTGTAATTCATCTTGATTTTCTCCTTGCATTTCAACTTGGTGTTCAACTTGTAGTTCATCTTGGTGTTCACCTTGTAACTCATCCTTTTTTTCTCCTTGTAATTCATCGTGGTTTTCTCCTCGCGTTTCACCATGGTGTTTAACTTGTAATTCATCTTGGTTTTCTCTTTGAATTTCATCTTGGTGTACACTTTGTAATTCATCTTTTTTTTCTCCTTGTAATTCAACGTGGTTTTCTCCTTGTAATTGTGATTGAGCCTCAAGACCAACCTCACTGTGAACTTTTGTTGTGTTATCCGCACTATTTATTTTCTTCTCAGTAGAGAATTTTTCCACATCACTTTTGCTTTCATTCATTGCTTCTGTTATCCCTTCCAAACGATAAAAATTTCTTTGAAACTCTTCTTCAAATTCACATAGCTTCATATTCAGGTTTCGAGCAAATATAAAACCAGCACTTTCAACTTCTTCAGACGTGCACCGTAAGTTACCTTCTTTGAAATGCAGCGTTTTTAAGATTTCCGCTTTATTTTCAACTGCAACCTTTTCTGCTTCAATTTGCTGCTGTAAAAGAGATATTGATTGTTGATTATAACTTATTTTTTCGTTCATTGCGTTAAGCTGGCGAGTTAAATTGTCTTTATCTCTTCGACTTCGATTTGATTCTTTTTGAATTTCTTTTAAATCTGGCAAAAATAGTTCATTATATCCCATTTTTAAATCTTGAATACTCTGATGGAGTTCCTGTACTTCTGCTTCTAAATTTTTATTCCTAATAAGAATGATAATAACAATAAATGTCGTTATTGTTATAGTCATAATAATAATAATATTAATGATTTACCCCAGTTTTGCAGACATTTAAAATCCCCCCCCCCCTTAAATATAACAAAAGGTATGATTGAAACTGAAAAACAGGGTGGGGGGGGGGGGGATTTCGTGTTGGAGAAACTGGGGTAGAAGATTGCGACCAGTTTTATTTATTTGGCGAAATGCTAACATTTAATGGATTTTTTTTGGAATGGCTGTGTTGCCAAGGTTTTCGGGAACTCGCCAAGATCACGGAACAGTAATTCTGCCAAAATGCTGGGTTAAAAATTCTAGATTCTACTGCAGAGTTTTTTCTTTCGAAATCTCATAGAAAGCATAAACTACTTTGTGCTTTTCTATACAAATTGTTTTGTGAGTTTAATAAACTCCTATCGCTGGCTGTTAAGTTCACTATACTTGCTTGCAACTTAAGTTGACAATGACGCCACGACGCGCGGAAGAAAAACCGAGTAACAGTTAAAACGTCACACTTACTAACTACCTACCCTACCAACTTTGCGAATAAGAGGAGATCGCCACCTATCTATGGACTGGCACGTTTGATTCAATTGGATGAAATGAGCCGCGGATGAATTTACCGCTTCGCTGGTAAATTTAAAAATACTGAACGATTGACAGAAATTATGACAAAAAAAGGTAACGTATGCTTGAGTTTAACTAACTAATCCGTTTTCTAAAGTGAAGAGTGTAATTTCACATGAATATCAGAATGGGCACTAGGAACTATTTCCCTCGCCCCTCAGCTTATTTCTCTATTGTCAAGTAAGCTTGCAGTCGAGTATAGCCCTCATTCAGAAACCCTTGGTTGAGATTAGATGTCTCCAAGAAAATATTCGAATGTCATTTTTATGGCCGGATTTTTTTAATTTTTATTATCTATACATGTAACAAATGTCGTGAAAATTACCTTGTTTCCAATGGCGGCAATCTGCTTTTCAACAAGTTGCGGTCGGAAATCAGAGCTTCCAAGTCTCTTTGGGCATTTCTAAGAACATCATTTCTTTCAATCCGCAGTCTCCAGTGTATCTTTCTGTCATCTGGAATCATTTCTGGTGAAATATCCCGAGACTTTTTGTGGCTGGGCATTCGAATAGACCCCGATGGATCCCCTTCAATTTGTGTTATCAAATCGTCTATTTCCTTTATTTTTCTTTTCAGTTCGAAACTAAGTTCCTCGTGGCCCATCCAACCATTCTCTCTTACTTCATTCAACAAGTCGGTGAAACTGACGACATTTCCCCCGACTTCTCTCTTCACAATTCGCTTCGCCAACAAATTTTCTTGTTTTAGCATCAGGTTTAGGTTTTTGCACTCAATCAATTCGTTTTCCATTGCCCATAACCTATTTGTCAATTCTTCTTCAAGAGCTTTTTCATCTACTTCAAAACTATCCGGTTGACACACCTTGCTGCTGTTTCTCTTTTTCGTTTTGCATCGACGATGTTCACAGTTCACATTGACGAAATTTGAGTTTTTATCTTGAGATGTTTTTTCCAAGACACTGCTTTGACTCCTTTTACTAACTACATCTGACATGATTAAGTTTTTAGAGACTGATTCATTTGATCCAACTTTGGCAGAATTTTTTATTGACTTCTTCCTGATGCTTTCACGTTTACTACTATTCCGTATTTTAACATCCGATTTCGACATTTTAAGTGGCACCTATTGATTTAAGTAAGTTCAAGCAATAGGAAATTTAAACAAATGAATGCTGAAAAATTTTGATACATTTTTGTACGCATGAAGAAAGGTCCTTTATTGACAGTCTATGTGTTTATTAAAAGTTGAGGAAACAGAGATTTAATTTTGTTTGCGCGTGACAAAATATCGTAATGGTATCGCGAAGTAAATAACGTGGCATTTATATATAATTTATCAATGCTTTATATCAAAATTTAATAGCTACTAGTACACCTGTACTAAACCACAGCATTCATTGTAAACTGACCCGGTAGAGTATTGACGTCCTAATACATACCTAAGTTTTAACTCTTCTTTTACTTTTCTTTCTAATTTTTACTTTTATTTGACCAATTTGGCAACAGACAAGAAACATTTTTCCTCTTAAGTTCTTTAAGATTTTAATTGAGAAGCTGCGATGTATAACGTTTGGCTTGGAATGCCCTCGGCAAACTTAAATCCTTATCCCAGTTTCGCGTCGAAGAGAGCGCTGGTGTCTCCACCTGTTGGCAAATGGGCATCAAAACTATCTGTGCTATTAATATTCGCACCTTAAAGGTGGCACATGAAAGACTGGGTGCCATACAGAAGGGTCACACTAAGACTGCAAAAAACTATGCGTTTAACACAGCTTCAAGAGAAAGAAAATAAAAGGTTTTCTGTTGAGACTCAGCATGTAAAGCAACCTCCATAATGCTAATAGTCCTTAAAAATAAGTATTACTGTAGTAACTAAAGAGTAAGCAGGGGTACCCATCCCCTCTAGATCAAGGGTTCAACCCCAACCCCCTACCTCCCTCCCCTAATTCCACGAACATGCTTCAAGTGAGAGAGCCGACGGAAAAGGAGAGAAAATGCCCCTTTAAAACATTCCCCTAAAAATGTCAATGCTACATTTGGCGCTATAACTCCGTAATGGTGCATTTGGCGCTATGACTCCCCCCCCCCTCCCGTTAATTTCCTTACCCTGTGGTGGTAGTGAATATATTATCGGAAGTATCAGATTATTGTGTCAGAGGCATCGGTTTCGAAGTATATAACCATTGTATCATTTTTGATCGAAACTAGGCGTAGATCAAACCCACATTCTATAGGTGGGACGAACCTAACCTGGCAGCGTCGCAATGCTGTGATTATCATCTGCGTGAGCCTCACAATGCTGCCAGGTTAGGTCAACGCCCCCTTTATACTAAATGCCTACCGCATTTTCCTACAGCGTTACCTAAGCGGCAATCCGACAAACGCGTTGCTATGGCGATGGATCCAAGCAATTAAATTAAACTATTAATTGGTTAATTTCAATATTTTAATTTGTCATCAATGGGATGACATCTGTTCGGGTATCCGACTAATCAAGACTGATGAGTTCTAATAAGATCGAAACTGCTGTCTCTGGAAGTGATGACCGGGCTGTCTGGTACATTGCATGTAGTTCTGGGCCTTAGCCCTGTCTTGGGGGTGGTAACTTACTGCTAAATTCCCAAACTTTGCCTTCAGTTCACGAGTCGAACCGCATCACACTGCGAACACTCGCTGGTGAGATAAATTTACTTTGTCTACCAGTTTGTTGGCACTCTTAGTTCAATGAGATGACATCTGAATCCAGCTCGATTACTTACTAATCCAAACTGATGAGTTCTAATAAGAACGAAACTGCAGTCTCTAGATGTGATAACCGGGCTGTCTGGTATATTGCATGCAGTTCTTCCTTAGCCCTGGCTTAGGGGCGGTAACTGCTAAATGACTCAATGATGTTCATTTTTTGACGCACTTTTTGCTACCTGTTTCCTGCCACAGCCAGCGCGACTCAACTTAAATAATAGCGAACCGTTCTTACCTGCTGTAGTGTGCTTACGCAGAAATATTTTGGGTCTTTATACTATGTGGTAGGTCTGGTGCTCATTGACTCTAGCTCTAAGTTTTTGATACCTACCAAACACTATCCTTTTTCGATTCCTTGACAAATGATGCTTCCTACAATCTGCTCCAGCAAGAAAATTAATTATATTTTGCACCTAAATTTTGAATGTTTCCCAACTGAATACACTACGCCCGACTAACTAAAAGTGAGGCCCTAGGCCCACAATAATTTGGAGGTCCCCCTCGGAATGAAGTGGTCAGGTTTGGGGGTCCCTTTGTCTGTCACAAAACAATGTAAATCATTTATCATGTGTTATTATGAATCTCCATCGGGGCCTCTATTAATTGTGACATCGTAAATTCGCCACTGGCAGAATGAATAAAAATAATCCTATTTGTAAGTTTTTTTTCCAATTAACAAGTCATTAGTTTTTAACTATTTTTTAAAAATGTGTGTATTTTTCGTATAGTTGTAATGTTATGTATAATTTTTTAAGTAATTTGGGGCCCCTTAGGAAGAGGGGGCCCCAGGCCCAAGCCTAGTAGGCCAGTGCGATAATCAGGCCCTGTGAATACACGCAGTGAAACAGTGTTATCATTTTAAATAATTATACTAATTTAATAAATGCCATAAAGTTTTTAAAACTTTCATGTGATGTAAATCTGCTATACGATGATTAATATTTTGATACCTTCAATGCAATATCCTTTTTAGCGTCCATGACAAATGATGCTATATTTGATCTGCTCCAGTAAGAAAAGAAGTATTTCTTGCACCAACATTTTGAATATTTCCAGAATTGAATACACGCTGCGTTTTTGTTTTAAAAAAGTCTAATAATTTAATGAATGCCATAATTTTCTTGAAAATGTCAAGCAATCAGACGAAACGGTGTAAATCTACCATACGATGATTAAGTTTTTGATATCTTCAATGCAATATCCTTTTCAGCGTCCATGACAAATGATGCTTCATTCTGCTTCAGTAAGAAAAGAAACATTTTTGCACCTACATTTTGAATGTTTCAAGAATTGAATAGAAGCCGCGTTTTTATTTAAAAAAAATCTACTAATTTAAAAAATGCCATAATGTTCTTGAAAATGTCAAGCAATCAGACGAAACGGTGTAAATCCACCATACGATGATTAAGTTTTTGATATCTTCAATGCAATATCCGTTTCAGCGTCCATGACAAATGATGCTTCATTCTGCTTCAGTAAGAAAAGAAACATTTTTGCACCTACATTTTGAATGTTTCCAGAATTGAATACAAGCCGCGTTTTTGTTTTAAAAAAGTCTACTAATTTAATAAATGCCATAATGTTCTTGAAAATGTCAAGCAATCAGACGAAACGTTGCAAATCTACCATACGATGATTAAGTTTTTGATACCTTCAACGTAATATCCTTTTCAGCGTCCATGACAAATGATGCTACATTCTGCTCAATTAAGAAAAGAAATATTTTTTTGCACCTACATTTTAAATGTTTCCAGAATTGAATACAAGCCGCGTTTTTGTTTTAAAAAAGTCTACTAATTTAATAAATGCTATAATGTTCTCTTGAAAATTTCAAGCAATCAGACGAAACGTTGCAAATCTACCATACGATGATTAAGTTTTTGATACCTTCAACACAATATCCTCTTCAGTGTCGGTGATAAATGACGCTTCATTTGGTCTGCTCCAACAAGAAAAAAAAAAAAAAACTTTCATCTAACAAGCCAACTTCTAAATACTTTCAGACAAAGAACGCTTTATATCCCCGTGCCAAAAGTCGGTTTTACATCTAGAAGGGAACTAGAGAAAAAAAAAAGAAAAAGATCAAAATCTATGGCGCGAAACGTTTAAAAGCCTTTGCAAATGTTATCTCCACTGCGCCAGCCGGGTCCTTCTGTCGGTTAAATATACGACACACATCTGGGGAGGGGAAGGCTGGAATTGTACCCGGAGTTTATTAAGCGGAGAAACGATTTTTTTCTCTCTCTTTCTCTCCAACTAACGATAAAGTTAAAAAGGGAGAGTGGAAGTGTGTACCTGATAGTTTCGGGTAGCAGCGAGCCAAAAGTTATTCATCCGCAACTAAGCATGCTCTTGGATGCGGAGATGCTATCGGATGGGATGGGGTAAAAATTACCTGACAAGCAGACGATGTGAAATCTCTTTGAAGACGGGATGCTATGTGATTAGATATTTCATTCGTTTGCAGAAGTGGGAAAAGGCTGTCGTGCAGTTAAGAAAAATATTGTTTCTACAACGCTTAAGGGGTCTTTTCAGGACCCTCAACCTTCAAAGTATTCGATTTTCTGGGGAAAAATTAATGTTATGCATAATTTAATTCTAAACAATTTGATACCTTATTTATTACCATACGTAAAAAACGTTTCGGGTTGTCGTAAAAAAGCAAAACTCTCCCCATTGAAAGGTTTGTCAACAGTAGCGACCCTTTATACTGAGAGATGCGACACAGGCGTACTGCGCGCTGATTGGTCACTGGCAAAAACCGTCCAACGCTCAAGTTCCCGTCCATAGGATTCACATTGCGCGCAACACGCGCTCAAAGAAAAAAGGTGGATTCCTTTTAAAATACGGAAAACTATGCAATTTAATTTTTGGTTTTACATTCTTTGATGTGTTGGTTACCTATATCTTGCCTTCACTAAGAAGAAAATTTCCCCAGGAATTTCTGAAAAATTGTTTTGTTTTGCCAGGCTTACGTTCAAGGTTTTGTTTCTTGTATCCTAAGCGATATTTTCGACTTTGATGGCAAACCAATACATTTAGGATATACTTTAATGTGTTAACTTACTTTCTCTCGAAATTCATAGTGTTTTCTTTCCTGTAATATTAGTTTTAATGCTGGATTTTCCGATTCATGAAAAAAACATGCTTTGGCGACATTCGGGATTTAAACACGCGCCAATCAGGTTACTGTACTCAATGTTAAAAAGTTTGTATTTACAAGCAAACAAAGCTGGATAATTGAAGGATTCTCTTATACGTGATTTATATAATAAAGTTGTTGCTTTAAAACCATTAGCAAGTGCACGTTTGACCTTTTTTTTTTAATTTTTAAACCTGATAGCGTGAACTTTTGAATCAATTGGCTTCTACATTCTAAAAACATTTTAGTTCTTTTTATTCCCTCCTGTTTTCGCAGGGTTTGCTGCTATATTAGTACATATAAATCCGACGTTTATTTTAAAATTATCATGATATCTGATAATTTCGATATTTATTTTTGGAAACACGATGCTTGCAGTATCGTATATGAATATTACTTAGTTCCTCAGTTTTCGAGGCTATGTAGCATGGTGGATAAGGAACGCGCTTAGAGGTAGGGAGGGCGTCGGTTCGATTCCCGATGGAAGCAAAACGTTTTCGTCAGCGCATTTTAAACTTTTAGTATTATCACTGCCATAATTAGTTTTATCACCAATTAAAATACTATAATAATTTTTCACTAAATAAAAATTTGTAAAAAAATAAAAAGATTTTTTTTTTTTTTTATGTAGAAATTTTTTGAAATGACTTGCGCAAATAATGCACTCAATTATTCTTTTACAGAATTTAATTTTAATTGAGCGAAGAAACGATTTTCGTTGTAATTCAGTTCTACGGATTTCTTCCTCATACGATATTAAAAGCTAATATGCTTGAATTCAAAATGCTCCTGTAAAAAAAAAATAGTTGAAACTTAAGTAGTTGAAACTTAATTCATCACTGAAATTTATTTAAAATATCATATATTGATATTAATGAATTTTTAATATGTTAAATGTGTTTAATACATGTATAAAAAGTTCTATGGTTGGGGTAGTAAACATAACCTCGCAACATTGTGAAGGCTACGCAGCGCTGCCGTGTTAGGTTTGCCTCAATATTATTATTAAAAATTTTTATAAACCTTTAACAAGATTTGATTTGCGTAGTGTTTAAAATATATTTCATTCATTATAGTCTGTATCAAAGCAAAATGTATGGCAAAAAAAATTTCAAAATTCAGCTGTTTTAGATTTAACTACTCTCTTAACTAAATTTATTGAGCAGATTGCTTGTTTATTGTAATTTCATGGGCGGATTTATGGAGAGGCGGAGGGGGGCAATGCCCCCCCAGTCTTGGGAGGACTCGATACATGGTAACAACACATCTTCCAAAATCATAAAAGAAAAAATCATGATTTTTTTTAAATATTTTTTTTTTTGAGTAGTTCAGAAGTAAAGATGTAGAGAATAGCGACTGTACTTCTCTGATGGGGGAGGGGGGACCGTACACTGTATTACAAGAGAGTAAAGCTGTCACTGGGTTGCTGAAATGTGTTGAAAACGACTACTTTGAATTGAAAACCATTAGGGCAAGTACATGAGTAAAAATACCAGTTGAACAAGCTATGTAATCAGCTGAAAATACTTAAAATAATCAACTATTGTTTCCACAAATTAGAAACTGAAACAAAGGTTTAAAAAAAAAAAAACAGATTTACCTATAAACTAAACTAGCTATAGCTTAGGGCACCTGTTTTGTTGAAGGCCCCCAACTCCCGAAAATTTCATCATTTGTTCTTTAAAGAAAAAGAAAAGTACTTGAAAAAATAAATTTCTTTTTAAAGTGCTTGAAAACCTTGAAAATTTGGAAAAGTGTGTCTACAAACCATAAACTTAATTTATAACATAGGGTAGGGGGTAGTGGGAGAAAGGTCGATATGTGTCAAATTTAGCTCCTTGCCACATCCTGCATCAAAAATGTAAAAATCATGGTTCTCACGTTTCTGTAACACATTACTTGAGATAAATTTTTGTGACTCGCATGTTTCATATATTGCTGTTTCCCAAATGCAGTAATTTTGGAAATTCTTTTGTATTGCTTTGCGTCTACTGTATATTATAATCTGTTTAGCACAGGGGGAGAAAAATACTACCTCTTTTTTTTTTTTTTTTTCGTTTTTTGCACTACTTTTAATTGAAAAAAAAAGTTGTTGTAATGAAAAATCTATTTTTTTTTTAAACTTAAAATAGAAAACTGTACAATCTAATACTAAATTTCAGGGACTGGAAAGGGCAAATGAAGTGCCTTTAATAATTTTAATTGTTCTCGAGTCCTTGAAACGGATTATAGGTGAGTCTGAAATTCCTAAGCAAAGTGTGCTTCAATTTTATTTCTTATCAAGTGTATAAATTATGAATTGTCCAAATGGGTAGCATATTGCTCTCTTGTGACCTATATTTATACACAATTTCTTTTAAAGAATTTTTTACTATTGATCATTTTGTATTTAATTCATTGTTGTATTTGTGGGTGGGTTGGAAGCAAGATCAAAAACTAATTGAATTGAACCGACAACCAATGTAAGCAAATAACAATGCATAATCTTCCCTTCTTCCTCGCTTTTTCTCTGAGGACTGCTGTCATTGATTTGTCAACTCGAAAACGATTTTTATTGTGTATTATCGTAATTTGCAAAAGAATAGTTTGCTATTTGTTTCCGATATATCTGTAGTTCCAATTACCCCTTATAAGGCTTCAAAAAGCAGAATTTTATATCTGTTTCACAAAAATTCCTCCGGAGGAGAAACCCCCGGACCCCTTAAAATTAGGGATTTTCTATCCCACCTTAGACCTTATGTTTAAAGCATAGTGGGGAGTAGGAGGCTTTAAAAAATGGCCTTTTTTTGTCACCGACAGAAAAGTTGTCCGGACTACTAAAGAGACCCAAAACCTGAAATGGCTTAGGGACACGTAGAGTCTAAATCCAGCCAGTTGAAATCAATACAACTAAAAAAAAATCCTGCCCCCCTCCCCCAGGAACTTGGTTCTAAATCCGCCTATGAATTAAATGCCTTAGGTACTGGCTTTTCAAGTACTTTTCAATTTTTTTAAGGAACGAATCATGCAATTTATCGGGAGTCGGGAGTAAGGGGCTCCAACAAAACAAAACGGGAGGGGGGGCTAGGCTACAGCTTGTTTAGCTTATAGGTAAATTCGGTTCCAGCCGAAGATTTATTTCGAAGGACTAAAGAGCAATATTGTGAAATACCACTTGTCCCAAATATATCAATCCTTGAAAAAAAAAAAAAAAAAAAAAAACTCGATATGATACATAAACGGCAAAATTAAGCGTGGAATATTCATTCATGATCGCGTGAAACTGGCTGCTCTGCGCCAAACAAGCGATAACGCGCCAGGCGCGGATGCCCTCGCCAATTCGAGTTGGACGGTTTTTTCGACTCGGAAGTATGCGCAGAAACGCTATTTCAGCCTGTGTCGCATCTCTTAGTATAAAGGGTCGCTAGTCAACAGCAGCGTATAAAGTTCTTTCTCCCCGACGTCTGTTTTCCGTTTTGCGCGCATGATAGCTCAAAAAGTTTTTTATTGATTAAAATGAATTTTTTCATGCATGTTTTTCTTGACTATCTTTATGACCGCAGCCTCAATTTTAGTTAAAAACCATAGTTAATTTTTAAAAAACATCTTCTTGCAAAATTTTGGTAAATTTTAATACTTATTTTTAAATTTTCAAAAATATTTTTTTAAATAATAATTTAAATTGAGTTTCGTGTCCTTTGGGAAGTACATGGCAATACTTTATAAATAATATTTGAATTATGCATGTACTTTACAGTAAGAGAGAGTATATGCTGTTTCATGCTATATTTCAAACTTGAGGAAAAAGTAAATTTTGTATGATTTTTTTTCAGCTTTCATTTGATTCTAAAATTTTAATCATAGCTTGTATGGAAATTTAATTACAAACTTTTAAACCATCGGTATTTGTCGTGTCGCGTTAACTTTTTAAGAGTCCTCAGACCCCTTAATAAGCTACAACGCATAAATTGCTCATATTCATGCATGGTATTTTAATATGTAGTCGCACAAATGTAGGGAAATAAATGTTTTATTGAATTACAACAAAAATGCTGCAAGTATTAAATTTCAGTCTGAGTGTGTGAGTGGGTAAAAAAATATGTTTTGTTTAATGCTTTCAAAAAATAAGAAGCACATATTGTATTAAAACTGCAATTTGCAATTATGTGTTATGCAAGATTATTTTCCTCTTTTAAATATTTGCGAAACAAAATATATATATACGTAAATTAAGAAAGATAATTAAAATTTACTGCTCATAAATCACTTGTATCTTTACTAATAATAAAGCTGAAAGTCTCTCTGTCTGTCTGTCAGGATCTCTGTGACGTGCATAGCGCCTAGTCCGTTCGGCCAATTTTCATGAAATTTGGCACAGAACTAGTTTTAGCATGTGTTATAGGAGTGTGCACCTCGAAGCGATTTTTCAAAAATTCGATTTTGTTCTTTTTCTATTCCAATTTTAAGAAAATTTTACCGAGCAAATTATCAAACCGTGAACGAGTAAATTACCAAATTATCATAACGTGGAACCGTAACATGGGCAGGGAAGTAAACATAGCAATTTAGCGAGAAATTCGTCATCCATTATTTGCATGTATACAGGCGAACCAAATGACCTGATGAGAAATTTCACTGTTGGTCAGAAGGTAAGTTTTCAAAAGTTCAATTTTCATAATACCGACCACAGTAAATATTTTTTACCCCATGGATTTCTGCCTGTTTAGTCCGATTATCTTTGGCACTGTCCCCCTCCTAACTCTCTAGGCGTTGTATCCCTATTTTGTTCACTATAATAAAAGAATGGGAAACATTACTTTTTCCCCTTACAAAAACAAACTAAAGAATTTTTCAATATTCCCAACTTCTCATCTAGATTAGTTTTAAGCAGTAAAAACTGACATCCAGGTGTCATTAAGACAGACAGAATTTCTACGGGGAGCTAGCTGGCTACCAAATTGAAAGTCCCTGGAAAGATATCATTGTCTCAATTAATTCGAACACTATTGTAGTCTAAAATTGGGTTTTAAAAACTTCGATTTCGAAAAATTTTCTGAAGAAGCTATTATTCCCTTATACCAAATATAGTTTAAAAGTGACATCAATGTTGAAAAAATTTCGATGGACACCTCAAACACCATTTTCTACAACATTACCAAATGTTGCCAAAAACTACGATTTTCGAAGTCAATTTCAAATATTTTGGTCGTGATATTACAGCCATAGATACTCCCAGTATCTATAGCAGCGAGGACAATTTCAACATTTAACGACTGAGGACCGATTTAAGGAGCAATTAGTACTGATAAATAGCGCCTAAATTGTCTAGCTCATCTGATGTCAACACACTGATGTCAACATACATTGATTTCAAAGTCTCTGATTTATAAATAACTAAAAAATTGTTGAAAAATAAGAGACATTTTCATTTTTAAGGTTTAAAAACTTTTTCTGTCTGGATTTTAGTGAATTAGTAACATTATTGTAGGTAAAACACATCAATATTTATTTTCCTAACTAAGAAAATATTTTAAATAATGTAACGCACATGCTGAGGTTATTTATCCTGAGCTACATCCTGAGGTTATTTATCCCTTTCAAAAATACTAAGAATCACAAACAGGAGTATGTTGATATTTACAATAACAAATAGGAATTTAGCTATCAATAATTAGCCTGAACTATAATGAAGTCTATTTGACAAAAAATTAATGTGATAGTCTCTTTGGGGTAAGAACCTGGGCCATCTCCGAGACTGAATCCTGGCTATGCAGTGAAAGCTACTGCCGAAAAACCAGGGATTCCACGAAAGAAGTCAGCAATAAAAATTATTCCAATAATCAAAGAAATTAAGAAACGATGGACGAGAACCTGATCGGAATAGATGTTTTCCGATCAATATTATGTCCTGTCTGAAAATGAGTGTATGGCGGCTGAGTCTACTGCTTAACCGTTTAATAATACTCTGGGCGGATAGCATACCTGCCGTTAATGTTACTGATTTTTAAGATGTTAGTATAATATCACGTTATCAAAAGAGGACGGCGGTTCTAGTTTTTTTGGGTTTCTGAATTTCTGAAACTACGCGGTGCTTAGATTTTGCTTTAGAAAATCCAGTTCTTTCAAATCGATTTTATCTTCTAAATCAGGATCTAAACTGGACCCACTAACTTGCGCACGGGGGTCCCCAGGGATACCCAGGTACCCCCATTAACACAGAGAAACGAATGTTTTTACGATAATGGTTAACATTTTACGTTTTCAGGTTCGTTAATTTCATACCTCATACGCTTTAAAAGTGCTTTTTTACTCACGAGTTTTGAAAAATTTCCCTGCGAGAGCAATAGAGTCGTTTCCAAAATTTTAAAAGATTGTTTTTCTGAAAGAGCATGCTTAAAAACATAGGATCTGACCATTTTTTAAATAATTTGTTTAAGTTTATTATTTTTAAAAAATTACTAAAATCTGCGCTCTTTTAATGTTTATGCTTCTGTCCGATGACATCACAAATGATGAAATGCCATTCTGTGTTGTCATCCACAGAGCAAAATATTTAATTCGCATCTTTACTCACGTGTATTGGCAACTATATGGTTGATAGCAAGCGTAGAACGCAATTTTAATTCGCTTCTTGACTATCATAACGTGAAATCGCGGTAGAAAGATGCGGCTAAGTGCATTATTTGTGACGTCATCAAGAAACGCCTTGTTTCAAGAATCGGACATCTTAAAAAATTAATTGCAAAATAACTGTTGGGAAATGAAAGTATTTCAATGTTATTTTATTTTTTTGTTTATTCTATCAATTTCAGTGACAAAAAGTACTACTTTTGACCGAAGGAAACAACCCCATTGTGGGAGTCTTTCTCAGCGCAATTTAAAACTTCTGGTACAGTGGTACCAGAATGCCCCATTTCTGAAGCTCTGCACACGCCTAAGACTGGACCTTACAACAAAATTGAAAGGGAATCACGTGAGTGAAATAGAAATGGGGGATAATTCTTAAGTAGTAACATAAAGAAAACACTTTCTTGAATCCTAAATCAACCATTCCTTCAAAATTCCTCCCTGCGCCGTTTAAATTACAGGGCGATCTCTGACATTCTTTTTTGAATTTACATGAGCGATTTGACAGAGAAGTCTCGTGGAATCTCATCGATCCAAATTACAACCATTTAAGCCACTGAAAGAAAGTCCAAAATAGATCAGTTAAGACGCGGTGCTTTTTAATGTCCAAATTATAAGTGATGTGCTGTCACGCGAGTCTTCCAATAAATATGCAAGACTCGGCTTCATATAAAACAAAAAAGTTAGCAACCAATTTTATTTCCAGGTAATAACTGCAATGCATCATGCAGATGACAGATGAAATTTGAATTAGCCTTTTAAAAATAATCGTTATTGTAATTATCTAATGAAGTATTTGCTACTGTGAAAGTCTGAAGTGGGAGAATGTCGACTTTCACAAGTAATTCAACGGAAATATTCGGTTTTTCGTTGGTGTTTTTGGAATGTGAATATGTGGATACTCACCGGAGTTTATGTTGACATTTACCAGATTTCAGACTTTTAAAGCGTTTGTTATTCTGCCTTATGTTTAAAGATAATTAGCGAATAGTTAAAATAAGTGCATCTCGTATTGCACATTACACTATATTTGTGGTAAGTGCGATGGATAGGTGGGATGCGGTAGGTGGATTTTAACCTATTAGAAGTAGATATTTTTAACACTACAAATACGTCTAACAAATGAGATTTAGGTTCTACAATATTTATGCTACAAGATTTAAGGAGAATAAATTTTTAACAGGCAGTACTTAATCCTTTTGAAACAAAGTATCTTGAGAAGGTACCGTTTAAGGGTACTGTTAAGTAAATTAAGGCATCTCCTAATAGAAAGAAAATATCTTCTATTAATCTCTTAAAGTATGTTCATGAAAACAAGCTGAAATCCTTTTTCTTAACCTGTGTTTAAGTTTGAGATTTTTTTAAAAACTATCTGAAACTATGTATGCAAGGGTAAACTAAGCTCCATAAAAACCTATTTGAGGTCGACCATCACCAAGAAAGACTAAATTCTTCGGCCATAATTCCTACTGAAAATGAAATAGCGAATACAATTGAGTTCGAAGAATCTATAAAACTGTTTGCGTCTGCTGAAACAAGAAAAAAAAATTTTTTTTTGTCTTCATTCGTATAGATTCAAGTGCCATAAACGATTATGCTCATGAAAATTGCTTAATATGTTCCTTGTTGTTCAATCACAAGTTGCTAATTGTCCTCACTTGATTAAAGTTGGCGTTCCGGCTCACTTTATAGATGACAGATCAAATTTTCTGGACAATCATGTGATTTAAAGAATAATGTTCAAACTTTTTTTTTTTTTTGTTTACTTGCGTTTCACATTTTTCTTCTTTTTTTAATGATTTTTATGTTCGAAAAAACATGTTGGAGGTGCTTGGAGGTAAGAAAGAGAAGAAAAGCAGCTTCTTGCTGTGCTTACAAAATAAAGTGATTTTATATTACATTTTGCAATAGCTCTAAATAACTGGCATTATTTTCGATGAATGCCAATTGCTACCTAGTTTTTAATATTCAATATCTAGTATGAAAGTTTATTCTGAATTTTCTTACAGCACTGGTGCAATTTCTACAGTGCATAACATATAAAGGTTATAGAAATTGTCCCGTCGAGCACTTACAGCGAGAGTTGAGATCATAATATAGTTTTGGATGGCCGGTGGAAAGAATTGGAATCTAATAGCGTAAACAAATACAGGTGTCCCTCGCATAAAACGGTTAATTCGTTCCGTGTAGTATCGAAACCGTGTTATAACAGACTTTTTTTAAAAATAACATTTTACTTATTTTTAACACTAATTATGTATGTGCATGAGAAAAATCAGGTTAAGATGTATCGTGTTATATCGAAACCGCGTTATACGAGACTTAGAAATAATGTAAATCAAGGGATGTGTACCGTGTTATACTGAAACCAAGTTTCATAAAAACAAAGTAAAAATTGATTACAGTTATTACCAAACATTAACAGAAGGAATAAAACAAAAGTGAAATTCCATTTTTATAAATATAACATTCGTGTTATATTTATAAAGAACCATGAAGCATTAAATTCAAGTTTCGAACCGTGTAGTATCGAAACCGCGTTGTAGAAGCACCGTGTAATACGGGGGACGCCTGTACATGTTGTTTTTTCTGCAATGCTACTGCAGTGGCAGAAAAACGGTTTTTACAGAAACTATTTTTCTTTTAATAGCATATAAATACAAGATCCGGAGGCAAGACTTTCCTCTCCATTTCAAATTCAAGACTCTATTAAACCCATTTTTTAAATCAGAATGTTTATTCTTGTTTCTTGCGTCCAGCGCTGCGAATACGTATCTAGTCCCGTCTTTTGCTGTCTCGCTAAAGACTTCAGCTACTCCTCTGAAGGGTATTTCGTCAAATATAATTAAGTTGAGCTGGACGGATGGGGAAAGGGGGTGGGGGGAGGTAGCTACGAAACTAAGACCAGACGCTAGTCAAGTATTTTACATGGTATAAATTTGAACTTACTGCGCCCAGGGCCCGACTAAGTAAAAGTGAGGCATAAGGCCCACAATAACTTGGAGGCCCCCTGAAGGCTATTATTTTAAAAATGTGCGTATTTTTTGTATAGTTGTAATGCTATGCATAATTCTTTAAGTAATTTGAGGACCAAGGCCCACAATAACTTGGAGGCCCCCTGAAGGCTATTATTTTAAAAATGTGTGTATTTTTTGTATAGTTGTAATGCTATGCATAATTCTTTAAGTAATTTGGGGCCCCTTAGGAAGAGGGGGCCCGAGGCTCAGGCCTAGTTGGCCTGTGCGGTAAATCAGGCCCTGACTGCGCCACTGGTGCCAATCTCGTTGCTCATTTCATCTATGCAATGCATGACTATAATTCTAGATAAAGATTTGTCACATCATTTCAGTAATTAATATATTCATAATTAAATATTAATAGTTGACCACAAGCATGGTTTCCGCCGTGAGTTGGTCATCCCTGTATCACAGAGTTCACTTGCATTAAAATTATAGTGGCGCCATCTAGTAATTTTATTATCAAACTTTTGTTCTACTGACGAAAAGTCTCAAGACCACTCTAGAGGTAAGGAAGGCGACATAACACATCCCCCCCCCGCCCCCACCAAAAAATATTTGTTGGCATTCGATTAATTTGACATCTGCCTTCCTTACATTGCCTTTCGATTGAATTGTTGAAACATGTTATGTAATGAGTGAAATATCAAATAAAAAAAATACTCTAATAAGTATTCTGTTTTCTTTCTGAATGCAATACCAGAATTCCGTTGTTAGTTTTTCCAAAAAGGATCAGTGAATATCAAAGGAGGTAAAACTCACAGTTTTACATTTTCAGAGTAGTCAAATTAAGGACGGATTTCAAGGAGGGCGCGGTTGATTTTTTTTTAACTAACTCTTACTACATATCTGATTTACACATGCTTAGGGGGGAGAGAGGGGGAGTGGCAGCATCACTTTTATCTAAATTCTGAAACAACTAAGTTATAGTTGTTTATGAAAGAAGCTCTTCGAATCAATTCCTTCTCTTTTCTGTTGAAAGAAGTATTTTAAAATTGCTGTTTAGAGCTTCAATTTTGTAATAATTCCGGCGGGACGTTTCAAAACCCTCTCCTTTTAACATCATCGAAGGTCTTCTAAAATTGCACTTTTTGGAACTTCAGTTTCGAAAACCTACCAGAGAAAAGTCGCTAAACCTAGCGACCCTTTATACTGAGAGATGCGACACAGGCGTACTGCGCGCTGATTGGTCACTGGCAAAAACCGTCCAACGCTCAAGTTCCCGTCCATAGGATTCACATTGCGCGCAACACGCGCTCAAAGAAAAAAGGTGGATTCCTTTTAAAATACGGAAAACTATGCAATTTAATTTTTGGTTTTACATTCTTTGATGTGTTGGTTACCTATATCTTGCCTTCACTAAGAAGAAAATTTCCCCAGGAATTTCTGAAAAATTGTTTTGTTTTGCCAGGCTTACGTTCAAGGTTTTGTTTCTTGTATCCTAAGCGATATTTTCGACTTTGATGGCAAACCAATACATTTAGGATATACTTTAATGTGTTAACTTACTTTCTCTCGAAATTCATAGTGTTTTCTTTCCTGTAATATTAGTTTTAATGCTGGATTTTCCGATTCATGAAAAAAACATGCTTTGGCGACATTCGGGATTTAAACACGCGCCAATCAGGTTACTGTACTCAATGTTAAAAAGTTTGTATTTACAAGCAAACAAAGCTGGATAATTGAAGGATTCTCTTATACGTGATTTATATAATAAAGTTGTTGCTTTAAAACCATTAGCAAGTGCACGTTTGACCTTTTTTTTTTAATTTTTAAACCTGATAGCGTGAACTTTTGAATCAATTGGCTTCTACATTCTAAAAACATTTTAGTTCTTTTTATTCCCTCCTGTTTTCGCAGGGTTTGCTGCTATATTAGTACATATAAATCCGACGTTTATTTTAAAATTATCATGATATCTGATAATTTCGATATTTATTTTTGGAAACACGATGCTTGCAGTATCGTATATGAATATTACTTAGTTCCTCAGTTTTCGAGGCTATGTAGCATGGTGGATAAGGAACGCGCTTAGAGGTAGGGAGGGCGTCGGTTCGATTCCCGATGGAAGCAAAACGTTTTCGTCAGCGCATTTTAAACTTTTAGTATTATCACTGCCATAATTAGTTTTATCACCAATTAAAATACTATAATAATTTTTCACTAAATAAAAATTTGTAAAAAAATAAAAAGATTTTTTTTTTTTTTATGTAGAAATTTTTTGAAATGACTTGCGCAAATAATGCACTCAATTATTCTTTTACAGAATTTAATTTTAATTGAGCGAAGAAACGATTTTCGTTGTAATTCAGTTCTACGGATTTCTTCCTCATACGATATTAAAAGCTAATATGCTTGAATTCAAAATGCTCCTGTAAAAAAAAAATAGTTGAAACTTAAGTAGTTGAAACTTAATTCATCACTGAAATTTATTTAAAATATCATATATTGATATTAATGAATTTTTAATATGTTAAATGTGTTTAATACATGTATAAAAAGTTCTATGGTTGGGGTAGTAAACATAACCTCGCAACATTGTGAAGGCTACGCAGCGCTGCCGTGTTAGGTTTGCCTCAATATTATTATTAAAAATTTTTATAAACCTTTAACAAGATTTGATTTGCGTAGTGTTTAAAATATATTTCATTCATTATAGTCTGTATCAAAGCAAAATGTATGGCAAAAAAAATTTCAAAATTCAGCTGTTTTAGATTTAACTACTCTCTTAACTAAATTTATTGAGCAGATTGCTTGTTTATTGTAATTTCATGGGCGGATTTATGGAGAGGCGGAGGGGGGCAATGCCCCCCCAGTCTTGGGAGGACTCGATACATGGTAACAACACATCTTCCAAAATCATAAAAGAAAAAATCATGATTTTTTTTAAATATTTTTTTTTTTGAGTAGTTCAGAAGTAAAGATGTAGAGAATAGCGACTGTACTTCTCTGATGGGGGAGGGGGGACCGTACACTGTATTACAAGAGAGTAAAGCTGTCACTGGGTTGCTGAAATGTGTTGAAAACGACTACTTTGAATTGAAAACCATTAGGGCAAGTACATGAGTAAAAATACCAGTTGAACAAGCTATGTAATCAGCTGAAAATACTTAAAATAATCAACTATTGTTTCCACAAATTAGAAACTGAAACAAAGGTTTAAAAAAAAAAAAACAGATTTACCTATAAACTAAACTAGCTATAGCTTAGGGCACCTGTTTTGTTGAAGGCCCCCAACTCCCGAAAATTTCATCATTTGTTCTTTAAAGAAAAAGAAAAGTACTTGAAAAAATAAATTTCTTTTTAAAGTGCTTGAAAACCTTGAAAATTTGGAAAAGTGTGTCTACAAACCATAAACTTAATTTATAACATAGGGTAGGGGGTAGTGGGAGAAAGGTCGATATGTGTCAAATTTAGCTCCTTGCCACATCCTGCATCAAAAATGTAAAAATCATGGTTCTCACGTTTCTGTAACACATTACTTGAGATAAATTTTTGTGACTCGCATGTTTCATATATTGCTGTTTCCCAAATGCAGTAATTTTGGAAATTCTTTTGTATTGCTTTGCGTCTACTGTATATTATAATCTGTTTAGCACAGGGGGAGAAAAATACTACCTCTTTTTTTTTTTTTTTTTCGTTTTTTGCACTACTTTTAATTGAAAAAAAAAGTTGTTGTAATGAAAAATCTATTTTTTTTTTAAACTTAAAATAGAAAACTGTACAATCTAATACTAAATTTCAGGGACTGGAAAGGGCAAATGAAGTGCCTTTAATAATTTTAATTGTTCTCGAGTCCTTGAAACGGATTATAGGTGAGTCTGAAATTCCTAAGCAAAGTGTGCTTCAATTTTATTTCTTATCAAGTGTATAAATTATGAATTGTCCAAATGGGTAGCATATTGCTCTCTTGTGACCTATATTTATACACAATTTCTTTTAAAGAATTTTTTACTATTGATCATTTTGTATTTAATTCATTGTTGTATTTGTGGGTGGGTTGGAAGCAAGATCAAAAACTAATTGAATTGAACCGACAACCAATGTAAGCAAATAACAATGCATAATCTTCCCTTCTTCCTCGCTTTTTCTCTGAGGACTGCTGTCATTGATTTGTCAACTCGAAAACGATTTTTATTGTGTATTATCGTAATTTGCAAAAGAATAGTTTGCTATTTGTTTCCGATATATCTGTAGTTCCAATTACCCCTTATAAGGCTTCAAAAAGCAGAATTTTATATCTGTTTCACAAAAATTCCTCCGGAGGAGAAACCCCCGGACCCCTTAAAATTAGGGATTTTCTATCCCACCTTAGACCTTATGTTTAAAGCATAGTGGGGAGTAGGAGGCTTTAAAAAATGGCCTTTTTTTGTCACCGACAGAAAAGTTGTCCGGACTACTAAAGAGACCCAAAACCTGAAATGGCTTAGGGACACGTAGAGTCTAAATCCAGCCAGTTGAAATCAATACAACTAAAAAAAAATCCTGCCCCCCTCCCCCAGGAACTTGGTTCTAAATCCGCCTATGAATTAAATGCCTTAGGTACTGGCTTTTCAAGTACTTTTCAATTTTTTTAAGGAACGAATCATGCAATTTATCGGGAGTCGGGAGTAAGGGGCTCCAACAAAACAAAACGGGAGGGGGGGCTAGGCTACAGCTTGTTTAGCTTATAGGTAAATTCGGTTCCAGCCGAAGATTTATTTCGAAGGACTAAAGAGCAATATTGTGAAATACCACTTGTCCCAAATATATCAATCCTTGAAAAAAAAAAAAAAAAAAAAAACTCGATATGATACATAAACGGCAAAATTAAGCGTGGAATATTCATTCATGATCGCGTGAAACTGGCTGCTCTGCGCCAAACAAGCGATAACGCGCCAGGCGCGGATGCCCTCGCCAATTCGAGTTGGACGGTTTTTTCGACTCGGAAGTATGCGCAGAAACGCTATTTCAGCCTGTGTCGCATCTCTTAGTATAAAGGGTCGCTAGCTAAACCCAGTCCTCTTCCCTAATTACTACTAGAGAAGTCTACAATCGCAGGGGTGCCCATCTAGGGGGATGGGGGTCATAGCGCAGAATGCGCCTTTAAATTTTTAGGGGGGGAGGGTGTTTTGAGGATTATGTTTACTTTTGGGGGGCTCTCGCTTTGGAGGGTCTTTACGATGTTTAGAGGAGTGCGCCCTTTCTCTAGGGGGGGGGGGGCACCCCTGACATTCGCATCTTTAAAATTTAAATTTGGGATAATGCCTGGGGAAAGGCCTACAGACTCCTCCCCTTAATTGTCATTAATCGATAGGCAATTCTAATCATAATTATCCATTTATATGAAATAAATTTAAATAAAACAAGATGATGATAGATAAACAAAGAGCTTACCTTCTATTTGTTCATCTGTTGTTCACGTTGAGCCTTCTCTCTATAATCATTTTATATTTCTTTTAATCGTGTAGTGTTGTCATTGTTACATACTTGATGTAGACACTGCTCAATAATAATTTAACTAATAAAGAAATTAACAGCATTTATTAGCTAACGTTACATCACATATCTATACACTACGGTGGTTCAAGAGAGACTGACTGTTTTACAATATGGACGCGAACGCGGAACAAAATTGAATTGATAAGTTTTGTTTGGATTTGAAAATTCGCGTTTTAGATTACAGTTTTGGTTTGCGTTTAGCAAGGTTCCTCTTCAGTTCACTTCAGAGATCACTATTGGAATGGTATTCCTAATATGAACATCACCAAAGATTTTCTGAAATTGCCTTTCTGAAACTTCTGACTTCCAATTCTGACAAGTCTCCGAGAGGGAGATTTGACCCCAATTCATTTCCTTAAATATGTCCTACCAGTTGCGTTTTAGGACTTCAGCTTGGAAAAATGGTCGATGTGGAGTCCCTATAGGGACAGGAGAGTGCCCCCATAACCCCTCCCTTGTATCCGTCCTTGAGTCAAAAACATGTTCCAGAGAGAAGTATAGATCTGACAGCAATTATCTATTGATGTAGGGACTGAGAAATCAACGGAAGAAATCTAATTTCAAAATAGTAAATGCTCAATAAGTTAACCGAAGCGATTTGCTTGTGAAATTAAATATGAATAATTCTATTTGTTGCGTTTGCGTATTATTCATAGAATGTGTCAAAGGAAACCAACAAAAACCCCATCAGCTATCTTACCATTCATTGTCCTTAACATGTGTGAGTTGTAACGAAATGAAGAAACAAAAAAACTTATTGTAAGTTTTCGTACGATAAAGTTCTGAAACCTTTTTTTTTTTTTTTTCTCAATGATAAAGAGGTTCCTTTTCAAGAAAACGGTAAACTCAAAGTTACCCCAAAGTGCAAAAGGTTGAATAGCCCTGGGTCTAGTTCGCAAATAACGTTAACGTTGACTGTTGGATCCTTGCAAAATTATTGCAATTAAATAATTATTTGTGAACGAAATGTTTTGTTTAATATGTACGAGAATAACTCCCGCCGTATTTAAGTTGGAGAATTAGAACAATTGCATAGAACGCAGAAAAATGTGCTCTTTCCAAGAATATATAAGTAATATAATAAGTAATCCCCCCCTCCCCATGTTTGAGAATTTATGTGAAAATCGGGTCTAAATTGGAATTAAAAAAAAGAATGATTGATTGATTTTTCTTTCGAACTGATCTGCAAATCTTTTCAGGACTTAAAGGAGCAAACTGAAAATTTCAGCGAAATCAGCCGGGTAGTTCTCCAGTATTGCGCTTTCACGCAAACTGACGCTTTTTTGAGACTTCATTTAATACTATGTAGGGACTTTTAAATTAAATTTGCAACAAGAAACTGACATGGCAGAAATAATAATAACTCATTGTAGTCTTAAACTATAATAAAGAAAAAAATATATTTCGAGAAATTTTAGGGAATCGGTACATTATATTTTTTATGGCTTTATAATAGTTTTATGTAAAGATATTCGGACACTCTTATAACAAACTCGTCAACACGAAAACGTTTAAAACTGAACATTGGCTTAAAAGGGTGAACAACTTCATTCGAATTTCCCTCATGTTTCAAAATTGCAAATACCTACACCGTAAAAAAAAAAAAAAAAAAAAAAAAAAAAAATCTGGAAACGTTTCTGAGTGTATCGGGCAGCTGCGGTTCATGAAATTTCCAGAAACTTTTCTGAGTATATTGAAAACCTCTTTCTGCATTTTCCATACGTTTCTGAGTATTTCGCTTTCATAGCGTACATTCAACTCAGTTTCAGTTTGGAGTTGAGCTGCGCAAGCGTTAACGCTTACTTTCTTGTTAAACAGGAAAGGTATTTGATAAGAGCAGGCTGATTGCGGCAGCTTTCTGAATATGCAAAAAAGCTTTTCGTAATAAACAAAAAGCTCTCCGAGATGTTTTACGGTGTAGATCCACGGCAACTAAATTGAACGAAAAAAAACCCCTCTGAAATTCAACTAAATTTGTATTTTTCCAAACTAATTTTTTAGCAGCGTTCGAATGTGGCAAATGTTAACCATTTACTCAAATTACTAGTTGAACAAGCGAAATCAATAACAATAAAACGTATTTCTTAGTACCCATAGTACTTCATAATGGAATTATGAAAAACCTGTAAAAAAAAAAAAAAAAATCAGGAAAAATGTTTGAAAAGGAAAGAAGCTGGGACGTATCCAATGGCGATTTGGGTATAAAACCCTCGCCCCCTCGGAGCTCAGAAATTTTCCGTTTTGACCATAGAAAAGGTGTAAAACTACCCATTTCCTTCTTCTGGGAATGAGAGGGGGAAAAAAATATTTTAGCTATTTCTTTTAGCAACAGAAAAGCATTATACTCTAACTGAAAACACTCTAAAGTAACATACCTTGTAACAATTAAATTATTACAAACCGGATTAATTTGTATGGGAGATTACGGGAGCTTAGCTCAAACACTTCATTTCAATTTAATGTGAATTTTCTCGTAATCGAATGCATTCTGGCTAATTTACACATAAAATGAACTCTGAAGAGTACTTGACTGTGAACAGGCAAAGAGCTGTAACTGTTTTTTTTTTTTTTTTTTGTCATCTATTCTACGTCACCTTTATTGTACAAGCTTGCTTATTTAGTTTCCACTAAAAAAAAGCGCGGTAAAAAGTCTACTTCCATTATTTCCCAATTGTTAGTATTTAGTCCAAAACACGGTCTTCCAAATACCTCGAAAACTCATTTCCGCATATACTGCCGTTTACCAGCCCATGGCAGCGCAAGGCCCCCACACTTCTTTTTTTAGACATTAAACCCTGGTAGAGGCCCTACGAACTTAAACTTTTGGGAGGGTGAAAATTCTCCATTTTTACCGGACGGAACCCCAAATTTTGCCGAATGATGATAATTTTGCCGAATGGAAATGCAAATTTTTGCCGAATGATGATAATTTTGCCTTTTTGAGATGCAAATTTTGCCGATTGATGATACTTTTGCCGGATGGAAATGATAATTTTTCCAAATGATGATAATTTTGCTGAACGGAAAAGCAAATTTTGCAGAATGATGATAATTTTCCGACTCGTCAGACAAAATTTGACGAATATGGAATTTTTTAGAAGGTCACACTGACCCCCCATGACCTTTTATCGAGGCGCAACTGAAACCTGGTAAATAATAACACTTATTTTAGGCTAATTCCAATTGGGCAAAACACTTCCAGCGAAATATTTTGCTGTCTGTAAACGACACAAATTTTGCATTCGGTCCCTCCTTCCCACTCAACTAAGTGATGCTTATCATCGTCACAAGGAAGACGAGTTATCTCGTCGTCATAAGACGCCGCCAGCGCTATTAACACTCCGATAGGATGGGGGATCTTTATCGACAATGGCTCCGCTCACACTAAGACGGTTTATTTGGGAGGCAATTGCTGCGGAAGTATTCCGGAAGCTTTTCGACATCTGGCGTTTCGTCTCACTCTGGTCTTGCTTTTTTTAAATTGTAATGCCAGATCCTCACAATGTAACTCATTAGGCACACATACAAAAGCAGTGTTTTCAGTCATTAATCATTTTGTTAATTTATTTATGTATTTATTTAAAAGCTAAACAGCTTCACATAAATTGAGGACTGCGTGTCAAGCGCCTCCGGTCACACACAAGAAAGATTTACTACACAGGAGAAGGAAATAACATCCAGGGCACCAGCGGGAATCGAACCCACGATCTCCGGCTCAGAAGACGAAGCTTCTACCACAGAGCCCCCAACCATTTTGTTTTGCTTGTCATTTCGTTTTAAGTTTTGCAAAATTAAGTCTAACTTTCGTCTATATCCTAATAGCATTACAAGTTTTATTAGACTTTTTTTTTTTCAAAGCAACGAAAAGCTGGCATTGACAATCAAAACATCTGTCTCCAGCTCAGCTATTATATCTATTCCAGACTGATGAGTCCATAGCAAGGACGAAACTGAAATCTCTGTATGGCCTAACCTGGATTAGGTATACTGCATCATCAAAAGTTGTTCTTTGGATCTTTCAACTTCGAAAAATTTCAAACTCAGCCCCTTAAAATGATCTGTTTGCGTCGCCGCTGCTCCGGAGGTGCTAGAATGCTTATTCGGTTGTTCGATCTGAATCAAATTTTCCAGGGAAGAGTACCTCGGTAGGGGGAGAGGTACCCCTTCACCATCTTTCGGGTGGTGAGAGGTACCCAGGGAAGAATACCTCCTTTGTTTTTGCTCAGACGTCATCGAAAAACCTAAAACTGCTTTTTCAGGATTTGTAACTTTTGTTATCCTTTTCAAAAGAAATTGCACATCAGGAATTTCACAGCATAAAAGTTATCTAAGCTTTATAAACTCACCATGTTTCTGCCTTTCTCTAAAGAAATAATCTATATACTAATAATATAAAGCTGTAGAGTTTTTTTGTTTGAACGCGCTAATCTCAGGAACGAATTGAAAAATTCTTTTTGTGTTGAATAGTTCATTGAGGAAGGCTATAGGCTATATAACATCACGCTATAGCTAATAGAAGTGGAACAACAATAAAAATGTTATGAAAACGGGAAAATTGTCATTCTCTACAAAACGTAATTTTTGAACACAAATATTTTTCAATTTCGGAACCTTTTGTTTTCTTTTTTTTTCCATTCTTACATGGAAATGTTATCTACTAGAAGGTAAAATAAGCAATGGCCCAGCTAAGTTCCAATTATTTTACTCATAAATAAAAAATAATAAAACAAATACCTTGTTCACGGAAACTGAAAAAAAAAAAGAAAAACTTTTAATATTTAAAAATCGAGGCTAATTTAATATCAAAGTAGTAATTTCGTTACTTGTGCAAAGAATCAGTTATTTTAATAATTAGTGAGGACATAGTATTAAGTTCTCTTAATTAAAGTATGGCTTAATCAGTAGTTTCAAATGTATGTTAAAAATAGTATTTAGTAAATATGAGGATATACTGGCAATATATAATTTTGGTAGAATGCCTAAAAATGATGTATTTCCCCTCCATCATTTATTTTCACCTCAGAAATAATGACATTGATAAGGTCTGTCACGGAGGTGAGATTCACGGAGATGAGGAATTTTCTATTAATGTAGGCCTAATAGATACATTTTCCAGGGAAATTTGTTTTTTCTTCGTTGCTATTATCTGCACATGTTCAGCATATGAAAACACGTTCACTTCTTTTTTTACAATAATTTAAATCCCTGAAATTCAAGTTCACGGAGGTGAGAAGTCAGAATAATCAAACTAAGTTTTTAAAGCAAAATCTATATGTTCTTATTTTCCGACAAAAATCTCACAACTTCAACTATGGATAAACATAAACAAGGGGGCTCCCTTGTATTATGGAAAATAAAATTTAATGTCATTAATGATTTGTAATATACAGTGGCTCCCAAAAGTGTTCGTACACTTTGAAATTTTTTAGTAAAACCAAAATAACTCAAAACTGAATTCGAATATAAAGTCCAACATTTTTTCACATCATTCCTATGTCATTCTAAATAATAACCCATTGGTTTTTTACAAAATATTGACGGATTTCCTTTTTGAAATGGGTCAGAAAACGAAGAGACAGAGAAATAACACGCCACAAAAGTCATCGTACACTTAAATATTTTCGAATAAATTCATAATTAAAATTATCATATGCCGTTTTATTAATATTTTTGCATTGTGTTGACCCTTATAAGTCATTTGGCTTTCATTTTTGGTTTATTTATTCCATAATATATTGCTTATTACTGTAAAATGGCTGGTATTCGTAAAAAACCGCAAACGCGATTCAAAATTTGAATTTTTTTTCCCACAGTAGTAGTAAATTGGTTTCAAATGTCCCTAAATTAGTTAATTTATTTGTTTGTATAGTAAAGTGCTTGATAAAATGCTTTAAAGAAAGGAATCGGACCGAAAACAAGGTAAGAAAAGGTCAACCGGCAAAGTTGACAAAACGTGATCGTAGATTTAAAGTTAAAAAATTTATGAAAAATACACATTTCAGTAATGTAAAAGTTTCTGCAGAGTTAAATGAAACATTTTACATTTAATTTTCACCTAAAATTGTTCGCCAAGTTCTTTGATTAGCTGGATTAAATGGGACCTCTTCCCGCAGAAATTTTCTTGGTCGTGCGAAAAACAGAAAGCTTACGATTTTCGTCCCAAAATCAATGATAAATAAGCTAAAAACAGTCTAGAATCAAGTCTTACTAACAGATAAAAATTAATTTAACATTTTTGGTTAAATTGTTGTGTAAATGTAAGTAGAAGAAAAAATTAGGAACTTAATCTTAAGAACTTAGTTGGATCAGTTAATCAGGATGGTAAAGGTGTTTTAGTGTGAGGGTGCATATCAGCATCAGGACTTGGTAGTTTGTAATTTTTTGATGAAATAATGTATCATGCTCTTCCTTTAAATTTTTTAAAAACCCATTTTCAACTTTTAGCCAAAAATTTGGTTATTGGAAACAACTTTGTTTTTTATCAAGATAACGATAAGAAGCACACGGTTTTCAACGTTTGTGTCTAGTGCCTCGAAAATCGTCCTAAAATTTAGAAAATACCCCTTCAATCTCCAGATTGTAACTTGATGTAACGTATTTAGAGATATCTGGAGGCTAGATTACGAAAATAGGGCTTTAAAACGAAAATAGAGCTAGAAATAGTAATACTCGACGTGTGATATAACACTTACTCAGAAATTACGCTAAAAAAAAGAAAGAAAAAGAATGAAATCTATTCCCAGATGTTTAAAAGGTGTTATGAATACTGTATGATATTCTACTAACTAATAACTTAATCAAAAGCTAGATTAGTCAATAATATATAGACATTTTATAAAGTGTACGAAGACTTTTGTGAGATAAAATTTCCGGCACTTTTCGGTTTTTGATTTTTAAAAAATTAAGTTTTAATATTTTTTAAAAACTTTTCATGCAGTTTTGTTAAAAATTGATCATAGATCTTATAACTAAATACCTGTTCCGAAATATTAATTCTAACCAATGATTTGGGGCCTATTTCGTTGAAAGTCGTAGGTGTACGAAGACTTTTGGGAGCCACTGTATATATATATATATATATATATATATATATATATATATATATATATATATATATATATATATTGTATATTGTGTTCGAGAAATTCAGTTGTGTGTGTGGAGGAATATGACTAGGAAACGGGGGATAAGAAAATAGTTATTTTTAAGAAAATGACAGAAAACAAAATGTTTGCCATTAACTTCAGCCCTTATTAGACACGGGCAAATGCGTTAAGTGGTTAAACATAAACGCAGCAAAAAAAAAAGTGTTTTTTATTGGTTACTAAAGTGTTATTGAAATTAAAAAAAAATAGTGCTAACCTACTAAAATAAATAATAACTAGCAAAATAAATTTGATTAGCAAAACATTGGTATCCCTTGCTTTTCATGCAGATGTGGGCTGCCGCATTTTAAAATAACAATATTTGTACAGTATAAAGATATTTTTTTCTTTGATGAGCAATTTCGACAGTATTCAAATTTGATCAGAATAAAATTTGTCTGTTTTTAAGAGAAAATAAAAGTGTCAAATAAATAAATAAAAATTAATTGCAGTAATATTTCGGACGGCGTTCCACCTTGTCGAAAAGTACCGGAACGCCGCACTGTCCCCATTACACCTCTGATGTTGGCACCCTAGAGGAGGTGTTCCCTTTTTTCGAAGTTGAAGACCAAAAAATGAGTTTTTATGGACGATAGAGGATGAAAAATGGTTTAAAGTTTCTTTTCGGAAATTTTTCGACGTTTTATGCAATTCTAGACTCAGAATGTAATTTTAGTGCTTCCTCCCTCTCCATAATCCGGCACGAAGAAGCAGCTTCCATTTCACTACGCCATTGGTAAGCAGATTAAAACTCACGGGTCCCCTATAATTTCGGGGACCTAGGGGCAGTGCCTCGGCTGCCCCCTTCTCTTCCATGGTAGAGATGAAACGGGCTCAGCCCGAATCCGCTTCGGGCTCGGAAGAAGATAGGAATTCGATATTCGGATAGAACCGAAAATAGGTTTCGGACTCGGGCGGGATTGGACGGTCTCGGTCCCAAAGATAAGATAAATAAATACCTTTGTGCTGAACAGTAAAATCAGAAAAAAACACGTTGGTTTTTCAAACAAAGATATTCAATCGTCAATCTCCAAACAAATTCAAAGCAAATAAACATTTTCCTACTGTGAGAAAATGAAAGGAATATTTAAATCAGTTCAACCAATGTGAAAGTTTAACTAAAAAAAAAGAAAAAAAAAAAAACAGAAAAAAATATTAACACTTATTTATAGTGTTTTTTTTGCGATTACTATTGCAATATGTCATACAGTAGTGCATTTGAAGTGGAGCATTTTGAGAAAATTTAGAAACTTCTGTTAATGAAGAACATTTTACATAACATTTTTCATTAACAGAGAGATCATGTCAATCTGTAGTAGGCTCGGTTTTTGATACAAGAAAGTTTCCTTCGGGCTCGGATTTTGATTCAAGACAATATCACCCGGGCTCGGTTACAAATTATCGGGCTCGGGCGGGCCCCTGCTCTCAAAAAATGAGCACGAACTCATCTATATCCACTGCCTGCTTTATTCCTCTTTTGCTTGGCTTCTCCGAAGAAATGGGGAGGGGAGATGAAAAGATTTTTTTCTTTTGAAAAAATATAGCAGATAACAAAACAAAAACGAATAATAGATTAATATAAACATTAGAGAAAGTAAATAAAAAATGGAAGCAGTGTCAAGAAATGGGGAAATGTGTATACTTTTATTTTGAGCTCAAATAATGTAGACATAACACATTTTTTCCCTCAGAAGTCTCTAAGTGGAAATAACTTACTTGTTGAGAAAAACCTTGAATTAAAAGTTAATTCAAAAATTAAATGCTCTGAATTATTCTTGAATAAAAATGCAAAGGCTGAGTGGTAGTTTTACTATATAAAATCATTATTTGAGAATAATAAAATTTTATGAATAACGCTTCGTTGATAGAAATTTTTGAGTGAAAGTTCTGCGTCTAATAAAAGTGCAAACAAATAAAAGAGACGATTGTGACAGTGCAAAAAGAAAATCTTGCTTTGCGCTTTCACAAATTCTGGTTAAATAAGAAAGGGTGCGACAGTCCCAAGCGCAGGAGATTAGTCTCCTACGCTCTTAACCTTACGTTAAATACCATGTTTTTATTCGGTAACAAAACCAAAATAAAGATACCCCAAAATTTCTCCCAGTGCGCGCATCAAAACAGAAACCGGCACTTGTTCCACGCTCACTCCCTCTGAAAAGAAAAAAGAAAAGGAGAGGAAAAAAGAAAAGTGCAGCGAGAAAACACAAAACGAAACAGCAACAGCAAAAAAGTGGCAGCGCAGTGACTGCTCCCACTTGATAAACGAGAACTGCCAACTTTGTCACGGACGCCCCACCTCTTGTCTCACTTTCATTGGCCGAGAGGAGTTGAGGGCGGAGTCGACTTGACAGCCAATAAAAACGATGACTGTGACGCAATCCGGGAGGATAGGATATGAGACGGTGCGCGCGGGGGTAGAAGAACACACGAAACTCGATTGAGGGACTGAGCGTTCGTTGCGTTATAGATAAATACAGTATTGGGTTAGCGGTTGGATGTAGCTGTTGAAGACATTCCGCGGAAATTTTCTGTTCCAGCCAGTCTATTGTTGTGATATAACGAGACAATTATTGTATCGGTTACAACAAAGGATTATTGTACAGGAGAGCTCGTTTCTAGATTAGATGAATTTAAAAACCGCTAAGCAATCCTAATATATGGTTTAATTTTTCAAAAGTGTAAACACTTCCGAAAATTTTTGTGCCAATTTTTCGTGGATAAGCTGCATTATTTTATGAAAGTGCAGGAATGAATTCGCAACTCCAGAGCTCGAATACGCTATCTTGCGGTGATTAACAATACTAAAGAAAAAGGTAAAACATTCCATTCCACGTGTTTTCTTTGGGGTAAATTACAGGCTTCAGACAGTTTATGGTGTAATCTAATTTCAGAAGAATAGAAAAGATAGCTTCCTACAAACACGATAAAAAATTTCTGTCATTCACTAAGCTTCAAAGCAAGTTATAAGTTACGGCATTTGTTTGTTTTACCTTTTTCATTCGCCATTAGACAGTGGCTACAACTCCCCCTATAGTTTATTGGAGTTACGAATTACAAACGCAGTTAAGCAAATTTTTCAAGCTGTGTGAAGATCGGAGTTATAAGCTGTCCCAGACGATAAGAAAAATAAGGAAAAGAAGTACACTACCAGGATGTTCGATAACTGGCGAGATATCGGAGTTGCTGAGGTTATTGTAGGAAATAAATTTCAACCATCTTCAATACTGATATGATAAATGGTTAATGACTTTGTTTTGGAACATTACTTTTTCCCTTTGTAAGATATTATGTTTCTAAAGTAGCGAAATAACGAAATGTGGGCGTACACAATTCAGTACCATCTTAAGCATAGTCAATTTCAATGCAAAAACGGACAAGAGGTTTTTCTAAAACGCTTGAAATCGTGCAATGTAGATACGTACATGTATACGTAAAAGTCACTTAAGCTAAGGTGATATAATGCTAAGGTGCGGTATGGGGGGGGGAGGACTGATTCTGTCTAGGTTAACCAGTGCCAGTGTCGAAAATATTAAAATTAGCATTTATTTGAATTAACTCTTTTTTTTTTTTTTTTTTTTTTTGTCTAAATGAAATTTCAGATGCGGAAGCAAAAAATAAGTCGAAATATTAAAATGCCGAAAATAATAAAATGAGCATTTGTTTGAATTACCTCTTACTTATTTTTCAAATTAAATTTCAGATGCAGAAGCAAAAAATAAATCCAAATTTCGTTTTAGATTTATTTATTTTCCTCTCCATCTGTTAGAAATATCTCAATGACCCTTTTGTTTTTTTAGTTTGTTTTGTTTTTAATTTTACCACATTTGTCTTTTTTTGTTTCAATTTTATAAAACTAAAAAGTTTTTGCTTCAAAGTTTCTTGCTTTATTACTTCCTTTTCAGAAAACTATTTTGTGTTCATTCATACAGTGCTGTTAAACAAGTAACATATACCATTCGGCTCCGGTAAGAAATGTGCAGATCTCGAGACAATTCATTTCTTCTTGTGAAGTACCCTGAGATGGGGAACCAAGGACGGGGGGTTTGATGGTTACACCTCTCCCCAAAGCTCTCGGGTTTAAGACTTCAAGCTTATCCCATTATGTTAATACAGGGTGTCCTGCAATAGACTGACTGTTTTTAAAAATTTATAACGGGAAAACGGTTAATGACAAAAAAAAAAAAAAAGAAATCTTGCAGAAAATTCATGTGATGGGCCGAAAAAATATTTCCAGATGAGTTCCAAATTTCAGTTTTAAAAAATTTTCAACAAATGGCGCTTCAGATAATAAGCCTATAAGTCAAAAAGAAAGAATTGAAATTTACCAATTTTTTCTCCAATTGCGAGATGTGATTGCAGCCGACTGTAGACATTTTGAAAATATTTTAAAGTAATTTTGCTCATTTGAAACATTTTTCGAAAAAGTATGATGTAATTTAGTATCTTTGATTTTCGGGCTTACCGTCTGCAGCGCCATCTATTGTAAAATTTTTGAACTAAAATTTGTAACTCATGGAGGAAAAATTTACAGTCCGCCGCATGAATTTTCTGCAGGAATTATTTTTTTTATCATTGACCGTTGTCCTGTTATAAATTTTTGAAAACAGTCAGTCTTTTTCAGGACACCCTGTACCTCCTTTTTTAAACTTTGAAGTGGAATATCATTCTTGTAAATAGAAAAAAGAACCTAGATAAAAATAAAATAAAAAGGGAATTAAATAAAGTTCCTTCACTTCAAGGGTAAAAGCGCTATTGGATGTTTCACTCCGTAAGAGGGACTACTAAGTCTGAAGAACTGATTCAAGGATTTAAACAAAAAATCTCATGCAGTTGTACCTTAATGAGCATAAGAACTGATTCATTTTTTGCGTCGATCGATTCAAAGAAACGGCGCAATCGAACTTTTTTCTCGTTAAGTGAAACTCAACTCTTGTGTCTCAGGAAGCAATATTAAAGGGTCCTACAAAAATTAGTATGCAAATGCTAGTCATGGTGACTAATTCTTTGGCACAAATCACATCAAGAATAAGGGTGACACTTATTCAGTTGCCACCATCAAAACACCAAATCGGGCTAACTTGTTTGCGATGATATATATAAGTGAGAAATTTCATTATAACGCCGGATTCAGGGGAGGGTCAAAGGTTCAGCTGACAACCCTGTGACGAGAATTTTATCGCGATTAGTATTTATAGCGGTACCCGCACGGCTTTAACCGTAGTAGAAAATTAAAACTCATTTGATTCGCCTGTATAGATTTACAAATAATCGATGGTGAATTTCTCGCCAACTTGCTATGTTCATTTGCTCGCCCATGTAATGGTTCCACGTTATGATAATTTGGTAATTTACTAGTCCACGTTGTGATAATTTGCTCGTTAAAATGTTCTTAAAAATAGAATAGAATAAGAACAAAGTCGAATTTTGGAAAAATCGCTTCGAGGTCTTCCCCCCTTGCTGCAAACTAATTCTGTGCCAAATTTCGAGCAAATCGGTTGAACGGTTTAGGCGCTATGCGCGTCACATAGATCTAGACAGAGATCCAGACACACTGTGTGCTTTATGATTAGTAAAGATTAGACTTAAATTTTTTAGGTCAAAAAAAAAAAAAATATCAATGGAATCAATGTCAACCTTTTTTGGCTCGATTCTGTAAGGTATTTTTCTTCTCATCTCGTCATTATTCAAATGATTGACTGGGTTCGATTACTGAGCTATTGCTATTTTCAGTTTTTTATTCATCTTCAAAAGAACAATAATCTCTGATGAGCTTAATGTTTTTTCCGAGCACTCTTCTAGCTCAAACTACATGTGTGTGTGGGCTTAGGATGCGTCTTATAGTTCACTTTTTGAAAAATTTCTGAATTTCTTATGGGGCACCCCTTTAATTGCTTCCTTTTGATGAAAAAACAACCCACTTAAAAGTTTCATAGAATTTGAACAAAATTTAGAGGTTGCTACCAGCGATTAAAATTACGTTCATTATGAAAAAAATAGAGTAAAAATATATTCCCAATTTTCTATTGCAATATTTGACATCAACATGAAGTAGGTTGGTTAAGGTAGAAACATAACCCAAATACTTATTTCCTATATATACAAAAAAAATAATAAGCATTTCATGGTTGCTATGCTGTGTAATAATGTCAAACAAAAATCATACAAAGGTTCCACTACACCATTCATATCATTGGTTTAAAATTTCAGTCCTTTACATTCACCAATATTGTAATTTTTTCCCCTTTGTTTCTAGTAATGTGAAATATATAAGCTTTTTTCTAATTGCTACTCATCAAACAAACTATTTGATAATATATCTTCAAAAAAAACTTGATGCAAAGACCTTTATGGTGAAAAATCTGAATGTTAGTAATGAAATCCTTTATTTTTTTCCCTTTGGTTTTAGTTCTACAACATCTGCTGTACAGTGTTTCATTGGAGGAGTTGTTCTTTTAGGTTTCTTTAAGAAAGAGACCAATTTGGAGTTTGTCTCTGCAGAAATGACACGTAGATGTCAAATAAAATTACTTGAAGCAACAGTTTCTTTCTTGTAAGTGAAAATGCTTTTCAACAACAAAACACCAAATCTAGATAAACTATTGCAAATTCTTGTTCTTCAGAATCAGTCAAAGTACAGTAAAACCCTTCCTAAAGGACACCCCTCAAGGGCGGACACCCCTATTTTACGGACGTTTTTTAATTCCACGATTCCAATGCGAATAACATTATTAAACCACTGTCCTGCGCACACCCCTCTATTGTGGACAAAAAAAATTTGTCCCGTTAGTGTCCGCATTAGAGGGGTTTTACTGTACATTCAGTTACAACAGAGGTTTCAAAAAAAAATACTCTCACTACAGTTGATTCAGATTCTTCATGATTTTCTTTCCTTCAAAATTTCTTCTTTTCATGCAAGTTCTGTTGCCTTTTTAAATAGAGATTTTGTTACCAATTTCGCCTTGTCCTCCTAGTTTTCTTTCAGTTAGAAATAATTTCTCGCCTGGAAGTGAAATCTTTCGGAAAGTATCATCAACTTGAGCAAGGTCAAGCAAATAATCTAATGATGGATTCCAATAATTTTGTTTTTAGTTATTGAAATAGAACTCTTTTAATTTTCTTTTTGAGTTCTTAACTGATAACTTGTGTTTCTTTGAGTTGCTAACCAACAGTTAGTTAAGAGGTTGAGAGTTGATTGTAGCTACAGTTAATTAACATGATTTGATAAAATATGAAATAATTTCAAAGTCAGTAACAATCTAATTTATTACTAATTAAAGTTAATGACAAAAAGATAACATAAATAAATACTATAATAATCGATGCAAAAAAAAGTTAAGATTTCAAATTTTGCAGCAATGGTAGCAACCTCTAAATATTATTCAATTTTTATTTTTAAGATATGTGAATTTTTTTTTCATCCAAAGGAACAAAATGAGAGGGTGCCTCATGAAAAAATAACATCTTTAAAAATAAGACGCACCCTAGTGTGGGCTATTTCCTACTATTTTATTCCTGTAATATCATACGTTCAAAGCTTACGGAAATGTGACCAGCCTGTCTGCTTAAAGAAATATAATTTTTGAAGAAAACTTGAGTGAATATGATCCATGGCTTTGGCAGTGAAAAATTTAAGAGGGGGGCGGGCAGCGGCGTAGCTAGGGAGGGGTAAAGGGAGCGGTCCGCTCCGGGCGGCACTTTTTGGGGGGCGGCAATTTCACACTTTTGGTCCAAAAAAATTTAGCGCGTTTTCCCAACAAGGAAATCATCTATTACTGGAGGCAAAAAAGGAAAAAAAAAGTCTTCGAATTGCAAGGTTTTAATACGACTACGATAATAAAATTACTCTAATACAAAACATTTGTTTTTCTTGTGGACATCTAAGCACTATTGTTTGTTTATTCTCTTCTTTCGTCTGAAACTACAGACTGAGGGAAGTGGTAGTGTAAAGTCAAGGGACCATGTTTTTCTTTTCTTTTCTTTTCTTTTTTTTGCTGTTAAGTTTAACTATTACGGAGGAAACAATAAATTTCATAACCTTTCGTTACATGATGAAGCTACCACTTGATTTTAAGTAAGTTCCGAGGAAACCACCGTATTAAAAAAAAGGAAAAAAAAAGACACTTTTTTAAAGGAAAGTGACAACAAGAGTAAAAGGAGAAAGGTCTCAAATGGTGGACGATTTCTTGCTCATTTTCAGGATAGCATTACCTGTTTCAACAATTTGCTTTGATTGGTTATTGACTACGAAATTTTAACTAAGACAGAATGAATTCTAGGTTAATTTTATAAAAAAAAAAAAAAAAATCAGAACTCGAAAAATAATTACTTGTACTACTGCACTATATCAACTAATTCCTTTATACAATGCGTTTCATTTAGTCATTGATTTTAAGGAAAGGCTTTTAATTAGTAAAATGATCTCTAGGCAAAACCTTTCGCATTTCGACCTCTATTAGTGAAAAAGAGAATCATCCAAATTTGGTCTCGAAACATTTCCAAGGAATAAACGCCCATCTCATCCCTTTACATCTCATCTTTTTAGCCTAATATTGATTATTGAGTTTTTTATAACTTCAATACCAACAAATTCCTGAGGGCGGTCAAGCCCTAACCCTTCCTGTATAATGACTAAAGATAGTCTAAAGTGTGTATTTAGGACATCAACTTCGAACTTTAAAATCCTAATCTCATCCAATGTCTCCATAAATAGCTTAAAGTTCGATTTTTGAAACTTAAAATTCAGAAAAATTCTAAGGTAAAGACCCCAGATGTGCACCAAATCACCTAATGTCATAGCAGTTGGCTCCAAATTTCGTTTTTAGAAATTTCTGAGGAAAGGCCGTAAATCCTTTTTTTCCTCAGTAGCAACAGTTTCGAAAAATATTTCGAGTGGGAAACCTCCCTCCGAACTCTCTCTCATAACGTTGTCCGTCAAACAACGGCTGAAATGGCGTTTTTAAGACATCATTTTCAAAAAATTTCCAGGGGAGATGGAAAAACCATCTGACTTTCCTGCATTTTTGGAAATATTTGGAAATTTATGCCGTCAAAGATTGCTACTACAATTGCGTTGAACTACAATTGCGTTTTTGAAACTTCGGTATCGAAAAATTTCCAGAGAGCTCCTCAACGTTTCCTATTCTCTTTAATGTCATCAAAAATAGACTAAAATTGATTTCAAGATTGAAATTTCAAGTTTGTTTCGGGTGGAAAATCTAGTCTTTGATGAAGTTGGGGGAGACTCTTACACCACTAGATACAGCCTACATTTACGTGTTTTTCAATTTTGTTGTCAGGTTTTCCGGAAGGCGCCGCCGAACCTTCCCCAACATCTTCACGTATCCAAAAATTGCCTAAAATTGTTTTTTAAACACTTCAGTTTCGGAAAATTTCCTTGAGAAGTCCCGACCGCCCTAACATCACCAAAGAATGCATAAAGCTAATTTTAATTTTGAAAACATGAAAAAAAAAAAAAAAAAGTAGGGAGCTCCAAGTATCTTTTCTATAAGCGTTACTAAAAATTGCTTAAAATTCCGAATTTTGACTTCACTTTTGGAATGTTTTGTTGGGGCTCTGAATTACCTTTTTTTCCTTCTGCAAGAAAAATAAGAAGGGGAAAAAATAAGTTTTTTTTTCTTGTTTATCAAAACCTTATCAAAATACTTTTGACTATTTTACGTGTCAACTATTTCCCATCAAAAAGCGGGGCACATTGAGGAACCGCACCGGGCGGCAGAAAGTGTAGCTACGCTACTGGGGGGGGGGGGGATTTGAATGAGTTTTGATCTTCTTTGGGTGGGATGATGCTCCGTAATGAAGGGGTGCGCCATCACTCTTGAGGAATGAGCAGCGTTGCTTACCTGATACTTTTTAACGTGGGAAATATAACGCTGACCATTAAAACTTGACCACCTTATTAAAAATTTCTGGATCCGCCCCTGTTACAACGGCTAAATTATAACATAATACAGTTGGCTCTCTGTTTAACGACGCTCTATTTAACGACTTTCTCTATTTAACGACGGCTTTTCACGGTCGAGATGATCCACTATAGTGTTAAAAGCATTCTATTTAAGGACGCTTTCTACTTAAGAACGATTTTTTGTGGTCCCTTCAAAGTCGTTAAACAGAAAGCCAACTGTATGTAATTATTAAATACCGCTAAGACAGTAGTTGCAATAAATGGTGTATTTAGGGGTTGGCAAGAATGTTGCGCCACGGGAGCAACAGTAAAAGAGCCTTTTGCCAAGTTAATTTCGGAAAAATACTGTAATTTGAGTTACGATTGTTTTGTATGAAAAAATTAGTAAGACTAGAGCTAGAAGGAAAAATGAAACAATTCTTAGTGCTCAAAAAAAAAAAAAAAAAAAAAAAAGAAGAAGAAGAAGAAGAATTTTGCATGTCTATCACATTCCGTGGGTACAAACTTAAATACTTCTGCGCAGCAATGGAGTATCATGGATGGTCAAGGGATGTCTTTCCGCTCCAAATGATCCCCCTTTTTCAGGAAGGGTTGGCATTTTAACTCTCGGTGAGAAAAGAAATATTTTGGAACCTGTTTCAAAGAAAATAAATATCTTCAACACCTTATCTATTACATGTATTCAAATGGGGGAAAACTCTTCCCACAAACATTACCAAAGACATAGTCAAAAGTTCAACAGCTGCGTTTTTAAAGCGGTAACTTCAAAACCTTTTTGCTGGCGCGTGTCCTCCCCTCTATGGGGTAGCTATCTACCCCAGGTAAACTGAGTTTTCTGCTCTTTTAACCAGGTTTTCAAAACATTTAGCTATTTAAATCGTATTTTCACCATCAGCTGAACATTGATAAAATTGAATTTGCTCCTGACCATTATTTTCGGTATGAAAAAACTAAAAAATTCATGTATTTATGGGTCATATTATAGCTTCAGAACGATTTTACGAGCAAAAAATCCATGAGGTAAATATTTACCCAGGTTTGTAGTTTAAAGGAAAAAGAATGGGCTAGTAGCTCTAGGATTAAAACGAGAACGTACATTATAAATATAATTTAAAATTATAATATTTTAGAGGGAAGAAGAAGCTCCTGAACCTCCCACCGCTTACACTAACTTCACCAAAGATATCTTAAAATTTCGTTTTTTGAGCCTCGATGTCAAAAAATATGCAGGTACAAAATCCAAACTTTCCGCCTTCCTCTAATATCAACAAACATAGCGTAAAGGTGCCTTTAGGCGTTGAATTTTGAATAATTGCAGAAAGACTATTGCATTTTTAAAACTTTGGGGAAAAAAAGAGGGCACCCGAACCCCATTTTTCTTCCTTACGTCATCAAAGATAAAATGCGTTGATAGAATTTTACTATCGAAAAATTTCCTGCGGTAAGTGTCAATATCTCCACCCTTTCCTTAAAATTGCTGCCAATGATAGCCTGAAATAACGTCTTCACCAAACATCTTCAAATGCAGCTAAAATTGCGTTTAAAAAGTTCGATTTCTAAGAGTTTGAAACTGAGCTATAGTTGAGACAAACTTAACCTGTTAACGTCGTCATGCTGGGATTAGGATCTCAATAGCCTTTACAGTGCAGCTAGGTTAAGTTTGCTTCAACTATAGAATTGAATTGAGTCGATTAGTGAAAAATTAATTTATTTGAGATGCTTTGAGCTCTAAATGGAGGACCAATAAAAAATTAGGAAAAAGTCTGCCGATATGAAGGAAAAATATTTCAGCAGTTGTTATAAAATTAGGAAATTGCCCGTCATGGTATGATGGGTGAAAATTGCTTCTAAATTTGAACGAAGCTGTTGCCTGTTTAATAATAACTAGTGTTCGCCCAGTGCTCGAAATTCGACCATATTCATAAATGAATATTTGAGAAAATTTGTATGAATTTAACTAATTCTAACATTTTTATTTCTATATACTCTTACTCATGTTTACTGCATATCTGGAAGCATACAATTTTTATACGTACACAAAATAACAAACAGTAATAATTTATTTCAATTTTGCTTTTTGTCTGTCAATCTCAAAATAAATGGATGAAAGGGGATATTTCGGTAAGGGGTCGTTTCCGAAATTTTAAAAGTTTTTTTTTTCTGAAAGAGCATGCTTAAAAACATAGGTTTTAACCATTTTTTAAGTAATTTTAAAACATTTAAAATTTGTAACTATTATTTTAATCGATGCGCAGATTGAAATTCACTTTTTACGTTTCTGCACATAGCATCAAAAGCGATGAAATGCCATTCATTGATGTCATTACGCATAACGCAAATTATCATAACCTGGAAACATAGTTGACAGCAAAGCGTAAAAATTTTGCCCGGCTATGGAGTAGCGCGCCAAAGTACGTCACTTGTAACGTCATAAAGACCACGCTTTATTTCCAAAATCAAACATTTAAAAAATAATAATAAAAACTAACTGTCGGGAAAATAAAAGTTTTTTCTGGCTCCACGTTATTTCTTTTGCTTATTTTATCAATTTCATTGACTAAAAGTAGTACTTTTAACTGAAGAAAACAACCCCAACAAATTGGTGTGGTCGTCAAATTCCTGGCTTGAATAATTTTATTTTGGATACCATGTTGTTTTGTGCTTACGCTATGCAAATAGACATTTCCCTACTCTTTGTTTACGTATGCAAATTGCAAAGGAAAAACATTTTTCGCGCTGGCATTGGAAACCAAAAATTTCACGCCAATGGATAAAAATCGCCAATCATCCAATTTTAGAATGGAATGAAGTAGCACAAATTTCAGTTTATACGTAAAACTTCTGCGTGAACAATATTACTTATAAAACTTCTACTATTATTGAGTAATTTGCTTTGACATCGTCATCATAAATATAAATTTCCAAGTATGAAATGAACGAACTCTACTCGTGGCAATATAACTGTCCATTCGAAAACACTGGACGTCGCAAAAAAAAGTACAATTTTAAAGAAAAAAGGTCTATTTTGAGATTTATTATGGTTAAGGGCGATGCATAACTGATGTCACACATTTCAACACTTTCGACCCCTTTTGTCACAAATTTTGTACTTCACCATACTCCCTCTTCCCTTAGTCACATGTCACGCTGTTTTCCATAAACATTCCTATCAAAAAAAAAAAAAAAAAAAAAGCTTGTTGTCACATTCTCCCCATTGTATGTCCCTCTTGTCAAATCTTTCCTCTCCCTTGTCACGAACTGTTACTATTTCGTGAACCACACCTTAAAGCGGGACTTCATTCGTGGACAGTAGGGTGGATCGAAAAAAATGAAATTTCGAGTCTTAATTTGGATACCCACCAAAATACCCACCAAAAGCTGTGCATGTGATGGTGACGGCTGGTCCATGTGAATTTTCGCAGGACCAATAAGTAAATTGCTAGACAGGTGCGACACAGGGCAGTTAGTATAATAAAGTATAATTTCATTTCCACTTAAAACTGCATTCTGCACAGTCATTGCAAAAAAAAAAAAAAAAAAAAAAAAGGACTTTAAAAGAAAAAATACTGCAATGTGCAAAAAGGCTTAAAAAAAGTCAGTTTTTGGAAATTTCACGAAATTTTACAAACTTGTGTGCGAACCTAATACTGCAAAGAATGTAAATAATTTTGATACATGAAAAGCGTGTTAAAAGGAAACATTTTAATGGTATTAGAACAAAAATTTTGAACCTTATTATTTTCATAAAAATTTTGGAAAATTGACATTTTTTTTCTATTTTTGGAGAAATTTAAGCCTTGGTAGGACCCTCAAAGAGTTCTTCAAACTTGATAATATTTTACATGTAAATTGTTCTTACACATGCACAGCTTTTGGTGGGTATTCCAAATTAAGATTCGAAATTTCATTTTTTTCGATCCACCCTAGTGGACAGCCCCTATTTTGTGGCAACCTCATGCAAATATACATTTCCCTACTCTTTGTTTTCGTATGCAAAGTAAAAACACTTCTCGAGCTGCAATTGGTGCCAAAAATTTGACGCCAATACATGAAGAGCGCCTGCCAATTTAACAATTATTGAAATCTTCCCGAATGAAATGATTATACAAAACTCAGATCATACGTAAAACTTCTGCATGAACAATGCTTCTTTTAATAAGTTTAATATTACTGAGTAAGTTGCCTTGACCTCTGCCGTTAGAATTATTAAGTTCCAAACAGTCAAATAAACGAATCCTACTTGCTACATTAAAAATTGTCCATTCAAAAACACTGGACGTCGCAATAACAGTGCTATTTTTTTAAAAAAATCGTGTTTGTGATTTGTTTACGGTTCAGGGGAAAACTGACAAATGAACTTTTCAAAATTTTTGATCTCTCTCCCCTTTGTCGTAAAGTTTTACACTTCACCATAAACCCTTTTCCCTTTGCCACATGTCATACTATTTTTCATAGACGTTCTTATAAAAAAAAAAGCTTGATGTCTCATTCTCAGCATTGTATGTTCCTCTTGTCATTTATTTCCTCCGCCTTGTCACGAACGGTTAAAATTTAATGAACTCCACTATAAAGAGGGACTTGATTCGTAGTCAGTTCCTTGCAAATAGACATTTCTGTACTCCTTTTTTAAGAATGCAAAAGAAAAATATTTCTCGCCCTGGCATTGGTGCCAAAATGGATAGTTCGCCAATTTCACAATGGAGTCGTTTCCAAAATTTTAAAAGTATTTTTATTCTGAAAGAGCATGATTAAAAACGTAGGATCTAACAATTTTTTAAATAATTTGTTCAAGTTTAATATTTTTTAAAAATTACTTAAATCGGTGTGCTTTTATTGTTTACGCTTCTGCCGATGACATCACAAATGATGAAATGCCATTCAGTGTTGCCATTCACAGAGCAAAATATTTATTCGCATCTTTACTCACGTGTATTGGCAACGATATGGTTGATAGCAAGCAAGAGCACAATTTTAATTCGCTTCTTGATTATCATAGCGTGGAAACGCGATAGAAAGATGCGCCAAAGAGCATCATTTGTGACGTCATCAAGACCACGACTTGTTTGAAAGATCGGACATTTAAAAAACTAATTAAAAAATAAATGTTAGGAAAATAAAAGTAATTCCTGGGTCCATATTATTATTATTATTATTTTGCTTATTCTCTCAATTTCAGTGACAAAAAGTACTACTTTTGACTTAAGGAAACAACCCATTATAGAAGTCATTCTCAATGAAATGATGCTGCAAAATTCCCTTAATACGTAAAACTTCTGTACAAACAATATTCTTTGTAAAAGTAGGCATGATCTTGCCGTTAAATTAAAATTTCCAACAGTCAAATGAACGAACTCTACTCACCGCAACATATAATGGGGTTGTATTTAAAATTTTAAAAGTTTTTTTTTTTCTGAAAGAGCATGCTTAAAAACATAGGATCTAACCATTTTTTAAATAATTTGTTTAAGTTTAATATTTTTTAAAACTTGCTTAAATCGGTGTACTTTCATTGTTTACGCTTTTGACGATGACATCACAAATGATGAAACGCCATTCAACGTTGCCATTCACAGAGCAAAATATTTTATTCGTATCTTTACTCATATGTATTGGCAACGATATGGTTGATAGCAAGCGTAGAGAGCAGTTTTAATTCGCTTCTTGATTATCATAACGTGGAAACGTGGTAGAAAGATGCGCCAAAGAGCATCATTTGTGACGTCATCAAGACCACGCCTTGTTTGAAAAATCTGACATTTTAAAAAATTAATTAAAAAATAACTGTTGGGAAAATGAAAGTATTTTCTGAGACCTTGTTATTATCATTATTATTATTATTATTTTTTTTTTTTGCTTATTCTATCAATTTCCGTGAAAAAAGTACTACTTTTGACTGAATGAAACAACCCCATTGTCCACGCGAAAGCACTGGACGTCGTAATAATACGCCAATTTTATCAAAAGTTTCACCTTGAGATTTGTTTGTGGTGATAGCAAATGCAGGTATTATTGGGAGCTTGAACTGAAAGTCGTCCCTCACTCCGTAAAATAATTTATTTAAATATTAAAATCGCAAAAACATAATCAGAGAGAAAATATTTTAAACGCCCGTAGTTACCCAAAAAGCCTCAATAATAGAAACAAATGCAAGTATTCCATTTCTTTATGCTCAAGCGAGAATTGGCAACACCACAATATTATCCATCAATTTCTTCACGCTAACTATGTCGCATGAAAAAGCAAATAAAAATGAATTTCCACTAACTTTTAATTGCTTCTAGCGCTGTTTCTAGCCATTTTAGCGGATTGGCATTTTCGAACGGTAAACCGGGTAGAACGTGATTTATAGTATTTTGCACGAGCTTTCCAACCATACCAAGCTCGAAGCGTTAAAATGCATTTTTCATGTACAAAGATCTGTTTCAAAAACCAATTAAAACTTAATGTTTCACGCTTCCAACAATGAATTTCAACAATGGAAAAGAGATAAAATTAAAATTTTTGAGTTTCGCTAACTTAAAAACGCTTATAACTTTTTTTCTAGTGGATTTAGGTTATTGGACCTTGGGCGTCCTGAAATTTCTTCGTTACGAGTATTTTTTAAAGACCTTTCCAACCATATCAAATTTGAAAAAAATGGACCATCCGTTCGCGTAGAAAGAGCAATTTAGGACGAAAATGCGTTTTTTATTAATATCTCCTTTAATTAGTGTTCGATTTCAAAAAATTTTATTGATGACACTAAAACTCAGCAATAGCTACCAAACAAAAAAAGAATGAAGGAAATCGGTTCACAAACAGAGGAGAAATCGGTACCGAAAGAAAACGGCTTGCCTATTAATATATACAGATTTGACAGTTGAACTTTGACCCTAACTCCAGCGGATTAACCCTAAACTCCAGTAGATAGCGTTCATTGTTGACCACTTTTTCGTTTCTTCATTCTCCTAAAAATTACTGTCTTACCAGTAAAAGTTAAGTTACCGGATCCAGTTCAGGCTTGTCAAAATAAAACATTTCCCTGCATATCAAACATTGCCAAAAAATAATATCTAATTATAAATAACCTACTGAATTTTTGGTGCATCAACAACAAAATAATGGTGTCACGCATGCTATGGTGCGAGTTTCATTGTTGGTGACGTCAGAGCGTTACTTGATCAGTGATTTCGGCAATTATATGTATGAGGATTTTGCCCAAAGTGTTATCTAGAAAGTTGCAGACTACTCGTCGGCCTTGAAAACGTTAGAGGATTAAATATACACTACTGGCCATTAAAATCGCTACACCAAGAAGGAGTTGTCAGAATGAAGCAAAATTTTGCACATGTGGTGGCAACGTAGACACTAGGTAACGATTACAAAATGAAAGCAAAATGATCATTTATTACTGGAAAAATCCCACATGAATGGAGGTTTAAGTACCGTGTTGTGCCACCTCTAGCGTGAATGCAAGAGTCGATACAGTCGAGCATTGAGGCACAGCAGTTTCGTACGATGTCCTACGTCCTCTCGTACCACAGTTGCTGTAAACGCGCCACTAATTCGATCAAACTTACAGGCTGTCCAATTTACCATCTCAAGTGATCCCAGATATGCTCAAATTGGGACAAATCAGTGCATCGCGCAGACCAGAGAACGTGATAATGTGGAAGAGGAAGTCTCTTGACACCATTGTTGTGTATGACCGTGCATTGTCATGTTAAAAAATGGCTCCTGGGAGCCCCGTCCAGAGTGTCAACACATGCGTATGAGTTTGATCGAATGAGTGGCCCGTTTACAGCAATTGTGGTACGAGATGTCGTAGGATATCGTAGGAGACTGCCATGCCTCAATGCTCGATTGTATCGCTTCGTACACCGTACATTCACGCTAGAGGTGACTTAACAGGGTACTCAAACCCCCATTCATTTGAGATTTTTCCAACAATAAATGATCAATTTGCTTTCATTTTCTAATCACTTTCTAATATCAATTTTGCTATCACGTGTGGAAAATTTAGCTTCATTCGGGCAATATCTTCTTGGTGTAGTAATTTTAATGGCCAGTAGTGTATTTTTGTGAGCATAAGCCAAACGAAGAACAACCAAATGGCAAGATGAACAATTTTATATTAAAAGCAGCGTTCCTTCCTCAGAATGAACGGGTCTCTGGTGGCGATCACGTGACCTATCTCTCCCACCCCCTCCCGCCTGATTTCCGGGGCTTAACGAAAATTCTTTTAGTACAGTCGGCAAATCGGCGTCTTGGGAATCTCAAAAAGCAATTCGCGATCTCCGTGTGAAACTTATAAAACCGATATCCGATTCCAGGTAATATCGGGAAGTTCTCCAGACGCTGGCTTTCGGGGGTGGGGCAGCGAAAGAGAGAACGATCGGTCACTATATTCTGCTTCTTCCTGGCAACAGCCCTCGAGAATGGTTTGCTTTCCAGATGGCCGAGAATCGTCAATTTTTAACGAATGTAGAGGTACGGAAAGTACGGATCCGGAGAAAATCTTAGAACATGAAATGCGCCGTATATGGGGTGATTGGAGCGTTTTATTTCTTCGATTTGGATTATTTTTGTTCAATTTCCCCGAATGTTCACCTCCCACCCCCGCTTTTTTTTGTTTGCACTGAAAACTAGAACTAGATTTCTCAGATATAAGTTTAAGATGATACGTAAATTTATCAAAGTTCCTGAATGAGGTCAAAATAGGGTATCGACCTTCCAGTGAAAGATCATTTAAACGCAATTTCCTTTTCAAAAATGAAATTGCGTTTCGTCGCATTGTTAAAAACTAGCATTTGGCATATGACGAAAAAAAAACATTTTTACTCATATGTTTTTTTTTTTTTTTAACTAGCATGTTGTGGGTGTGGCCATCACGAAACTTACTTCTTCTAAATCTGTTTTATAAGTTCTTTGATTTAACATAGTGTTTAATTTTATTCTTTCTATGCTTGTTTTTTCTTAGTTTGTTGTAATCTGGCTAAGTTTGGCGTTTGTTCCATTAAGTTTCGCTTAAAATTACCATAATTCTTGAAATTTTACCTGTTTGCTTTATCTGCTACAAACCATTTAACATTATGCTTATGGAGTTTCTGAGAAATTTAAGAGATATCGCCAAGTTGACATCATTTTTGGCAACTTATTTTTAACGTCAAATTTTGCGAGAAATTGCCAAAAATTGTCAAGCTTGGCTATAGTTCGAACATTAAGATGAAAAAAATATTTTAATTCTAATAATGAATGGGTAAACTCTGTAACTTCTAGAAAATACTAGAATCATGTGAAAGGAATCACTCACTCCCAATTCTTGTTTAAACAATAAGGAAGCAATATTTTAAACTTATATTAAAATTAAATTATGGACTCAAAAACTTGACGATCGTTCCAATTTTCAAATTATCGAAATATCCAAGCAAAAGCAAAGCAAGGAGCGAAATTTGAAGATTATTTTAAAATCCTTGTTTAAATTGATTGCAAACATTTTATTTGTAAACAAACAGCAAATGCAACAGATAAAAATTTGAACTCAGTGAGATTTTTCTGATTATTTTCCATTACCAATTAAATCACAAGAAATGCGCAGACGAAAATCTGTTATAACTTATCTTTCTTATTATTGCTAAACCATTACTCTTTTTTACTAAACTCTTATTTAACTAAACTATTTTTACTCGGACAAAAAATGGCAAAATCCGCCCCTCCCCTCCCCCTTGCAACGGTTGACGCCAAAATTAAATCAGCTCCTGTTTCTCTGTAGGTTCACATTTATTCCCAATTTCACACAAAACGTAGCATTACTTCTTGAGATATAGCGCTTGCAAAGAACAAGAAAGAACGTTCAGTGGCGTCTCCCCCTTTTGAGTTACTGAAGCCGAAATAAAATTTATTCTTGTACCCTCTAAGGGCTACCTGCCGATAAATTTTTGTTTGATTCCGTTCTCTATTTCTTGAGATATAGCTGTCATAAGTAACGACAAAAAACGTTTGATTGCCCGACCCTCGTTTGAACTATTGGAATCAAAATTGAATCAGCACCTGTACCTAGGGTCAAAATATGGACCTCAATTTGTTGGATTTCGACAGATGCTTATTGAGATAGCAGACACGCATAACGGAGGAAACGTTCGATTGCTCCACACTGTTATAACCAGAGGTTCCAGACGAGTGAATATATTCCCCCTAAGGTGAAAGCATGGTGACCAAGGGTGCCATACTGGCCAGGAAGTAAAGCAGAGGTGCGAAAGTAGCAGACAGTCGTAGACAGGGGTGCCAAAACAGCAAGCAATCGCTAAATGACTTGCTGGCGCATGCGCTTCCGACATACATTCACCATTCAACCACTTCAATATGGCGGACGAATGATAGGTTGCACTACGCGTGGCTTCTACGTCTTTCACATTGAATGAAGTACACTATTGGATTAAATCTCAACTTTTGTAGGATAATTCTTTAAAATAACAAGTAAGTACAGCTTTTGATCACTTTGTAGCTTTTAGGGCTTTCAAACATAGTTAAAAGTACGTTTAATGCTTTTCATTTACCGTTAGTCCGTTACGATACCGTAGTACCGTTAGTTGTTTATTTTCAGGTTACCGTTACTATCGTGAAAATTCCATCATTCACACAAAACGCTACTAAATGTATCTATCATTATTTTCTTGAGTACTCGATAAGCAACATTTAATCACCGAAATAGTAACCGCAATGATATTTTCAATAACCAACAAGTGAGAACCTAAATAAAAATGATTCTTGTTCTTCGTGTAGCGAGCGCAAAAAATAAAAAAGAAATCTCTCTCCGTCTATCTTTTTCTTTTGCTTTTCGTTCAAGTGTTTGAATCATTTCCTGTTAGCGGTTATTCGATAGTGTTAGGAGTTTCTTTAAATTTTTAACTGTCGAAAAATTTTATGCGCATTTTATTTTATTGTTATTTTGATTGAAATGTTGAACGTTTGAGAAACGATTTTGTTTTATCGTAACTTTAATATCCCAGAATATTTTTGGCTGTTCATGTAAATAATTCATAAGTACATCTTCACTTTACTTTCGGTGCGGTTACTTCTCACAAATGATCATTAACTTAACTATGATTATTCAAATAATTACTCGTCTTTAACTTTAAATATATTTGTGACAACTCTTTGATACCAAATAAAGTCTGTAGATATTTATTATTTTATTCATCTTTAATATTACTTTGTAAAACAAAAAAAAAAAAAAAACTCATCAGTACGCAGAATTTTTTCACAAGTTTTTTACCACCCCGAGAGTTATTATAATTATTATTATTTATTTTATTTATTTTTAAGAAAAGGATAAAAATTTCACAGGTCCCGAATGTTTTTCATTTGTTTTTACCGACCCGTGGGTCAAAAGAGGTTGAGAAACACTGATGTAGAGAACGATCAGATGAATTAAAGCAATGAGCACTTCTTAACTATGTTGAAAACTCTGAAATATGGTCAAATGCTGTAATTACAAGTTTTAATCATTTCCAGTACTGAATTCATGCAATGTGAAAAGTGTGCAAAACGTAGACTATCATGAATCAAAACAAAACTATTAAAAAAAGAAAAATACACAACTGTATTCAAAAACGCACACAATACGGGGGAGGGGGGGGGGATCTACAGTAAGGGTGCCATTTCTCTCTCCGAAGGTTCATTCTTTTCACCCCGGCTGCCTACTTTTTGAAAGGTGCCTGTTTTTCACCCTAGTTAGAGGTGAAATTTCGGCTCCGTATTGGGTGCCGCTGGTGAACAAGCGTTTCACCCCTGAAAGGTGCCGAATGCAACCTGTAGTTTTAACAGTGCACTCTCCTTGAAAGAATTCGAGCCAAAAACTAGCTAATGGCCACCAGTTCACATGAGGGCACATATGTGTGTACCATTTTTTCCTATTTCATGCAGTAGTTTTTGCTCTAGAGTGGCCGCTAAAACCGGTCACACACATACACACATTTTCCAAAAATTGTCGAACTGTACTCAACACACCTCAAAACGTGCAAATCCGTTAAATTCGAAAATTTCCACGAAACCAATATTTTCTTCAATACAGTTCGACAGGTGTTTTTAGGGGTGAAATGAAAAAACAAGCACCAACCCAGAAAACGGACACCGCAACAAGTGGACATACACAGCATTTTCTAATCGCTTTCTTCTTGGAAATGAAAGAAATTATGCTGCTGGCCACACAAAATGCAGAACCAAGAATGACCAGCGATATCACAACGAAGCTCATTTCGAGATAACCTGCTGTACAAAGATCAAACTATTAAATTACAGCCTCTTGTGACATGTGGATGATGTCAAAATCAGTAGTTAATGTTGCCGCCACTGTAGGCAATAACCGTTGCAATCGCCTTGACATAGAATCAAAGAGACCTTTATTACAAAGCCATTCTACTGCATACCTAAACGGACTTATGACGCAACAGCAGAAGATTGAGTCAAAATATAAGATGTATCCATGTGGTACACTGCCGTGGGCAGGTAAACGGAAGTATCTGCTGAAATGAGTTTTCGAGATACTTGAAGAAACGTGTTTTGGATTCAATACTAACAATAGGACGATGTTGGAATTAGACTTTTCCCCGCGCTTTGAGCGGAAACCAAATAAATAAGCTTGTGCCAAAAAGCTAACGTAGAATAGATGACAAAAACGCGAAAAAAAAAATGAAAAATTTGCAGTTATTGCCTTTTTTTTACCCACGGCAGTATATCAGTCCATGCGACTTCCACACATTGCCTAAGTTGATTTGGTGTAGCAGCAGGTTTTATCACCGGTGAGTCGTTGTGCAAGCATGGACTACACGTTTTCGGTTGGCGATAGAACGAGAGAATAAGCAGATCAAGGAAGCAATTCAATCTAATGGCTTAAACATTGCATGCCACGTGTTGTCACTCATTATCCTGTTGGAATATGGCTGAGGGCAAGCGCTGAATTAATGGGAGGACCTTGGGCTCCAATACCTCAGAGATGTACCGCTGTCTGTTCAATATACCGATAATGCATTGGGGTACGACAGTGAAATCCAAGGCCACCTCAAACAATGATACCGGGTGCAGGACCAGTGTACAACAGTTCAGCAGCTTCTCAACACACGGTGTCTTTGATCTCGAATTCGACCATCGCACAGAGGAATATTTGTACCAAAAACCTGGTCAAAAGTGATCCTTTGACCCTCCCCTGAATCCACCCCTGTTTCAAACAACTGGTTAGTTACTGCGTCATATTCTATCCCTTGAAACCTCTCCACCTTCATTAAGCATCATACGAGGGCTTTAAACTCAGCCGTTGTTGAATCTGCACTGCTGTTTTCGCGGAAGCTGCATTTGTTGATCAAATTCCATCAGCTGTATCAGGTGCTGTTTTTGGAATTAAAGAATAACCCTAATGGCAATGGAAGACGAAGGTATATACATTACTATGATATACATTCAATATACCTTTCACTTCAGGAAATATTTTTTCGAAGCATTTTAAACAACTATAAAAACTCTTCTGGATTTTCTGAAAATTTTTTTAACTGAAAGTTATTTGTACGTGTTCTAGGCTACGATTCGGGCATCAAAATGAAATTCAGTGCTCCCTTAAAATAGGTTTGAAAGGAAATTTACCCCATTTTTACCCCCCCCCCCCCTGTGTTTAGACTTAATGATGTACATTTGCGTTTTTTCTTTTGGGTTTGCACATAATCTCATTTCTTTTCAGGATCTTCAAGGAAGTTTAAAGTAATGACAAAAAAAAGTCATAAAAGAGGCAGTGAGAAGCAAAAGGATGCAAGTGGCAAAATTAAAAATTTGGAAATAAGCAGTACAAATGGCAGGTGAACCCCTCCTCTATCTTGGGGCAAAGACATAGTACTAGTAGCCCTGGTAGGTTCCGGTATACAACTTGAATTAGAATAAAAATTCAATGAAAGCCTACCTAGGATCTGATCTTTAAACGCATTTTGCTCAAAACTTCAAAATGTCCACTTGCATCCCTTTGCTTCTCACTGCCTCATATGTCATAATGCAAAAGTGTCCATCCAAGAAAATGGATGAAAACTTTATATTTTTTCAGAAACATCTTACAGAAATAACCAAATGTCCAGAAAGTAAGCTTAATGAATTAAAACACTCTTTAAGTCATTTTAAGATCGATTTCAAGAGGAAGTGGGCTGCTGCTAAGTGTATGGAGGATCGTTTTTTAAAAAAGAATGAGCAGTGGCTCAGCAGTTTCCTCAAATTTGCTGTTTGGAGCGCCGAGAAATCTGGAAGACCAACTAAGGACTTGGTCGAATTTAGTGAAACAAGCAAAAGAAGAAAAACAAAAGATTTGAGGGATCGCGTATTCATGAAAGAGTTAACCTATGCTGCTCAAATGAGTCAACGAGCAGAAGGAAATGATGACGTGTCTAAAATAATCAAAGACATAACTTTAAAGCCCACAAGAGCTAAAAAATTTGAAAGGCTGTCTCTTCTGCAAAGAAAAATGAAATTAAAAAACACACTCCGTCTGAGGCCTTGGCAATCTTTGTGGAGGGTCAGTGGCCATAAGATCTATACAGAGAAATTTGCAACTTATAAGTACAAAACTTGCCGAACTTTACTTGCAGCTATATAAGTGGAATCCAATGTCACTCACAGTTCACAAAGTTTTAATACACGGTCCTTTCGTCGTATCCTATTTTATACTGCCAATTGGACAACTCTCGGAAGAAGCTGCTGAAGCTAGAAACAAATATTTCAAGCGCTACATGCAAAGCTTCTCTCGTAAATTTTCACGCACGATGTGCAATAGAGACGTACTAAACAGGCTTTTATTAACCTCTGACCCACTAATCAGCAGCAATAAACCATATAGCCACGTAAGAAAAGCAAATCATTTTCTTCTGAAACAATAAGTCTTCTGCTTCCTGAAATGCCGTGTGCAAAATGTGAGCAAGGGGGGGGGGGGGGGCTGGGGGGTCGATGAAGAAGATGAAGATAAAAGCGACAATCAGTTTTTGATGATTAATTTTTTATTTAACATTTTTTTCCACTATTTTTAAAGAAATACACATTAAGTAATACCTTATATTTCTGCTGTGTGAATTTCCTTTTGAAAAACGTCGCAAAATAATTTTGGCCAGGTTTTTGAATTAAATACTCCACTGTGCATTGTGATGTTTGCCGGCATAAGTGGGATTCGTCAGTAAATACAGTGCGGTTCCATTTCGTTGTTCATGTCCGCGTTCATCGCACCATTGGCGGCGCAAACGCCTCTGGTTTCCAGTCAAAGGTAAACAAAGCAAGAATAATGTAAAAATGAAAAAAAAAGTTAAAATTAGTAGCAATCGGAAGAGCATATTGAGGCATAGTGTTGACGCAAAAATTATTTGCCCTTGTGCTCTCGTTTCCGAGAATAACGCCACCGTCTTCCGAAATTTTACGAAAAGCGCCTAATTTAAAGACTTGAAGAGAAATTAAACCAGATTTCACCGTCTGCATCTGACGGGACCCATCTTCAAAGTGCGTGAAAAATGAATACCGTCGCTAAATTTGACTACTTTTTTTTGAAAATTTCTGCAGGCTTTGTATTTTGACAACAAGGACACGAGGCCGAATAATTTATACGCCCAGAAACCTGTTTTCCGACGCCCTTACTTTTAATTTGCTACTTGATTTTTTAAATATCATTACTTTACTGGTTTCCTAGTTAGATTGAATCAAAACTTTACATATGTAAGGACTACATTGATGTAAGAGAACAGGGGTGCCCCCCCCCCAAGAGCAGGGTCGCCGCCACCCCCATATATCATAAAGATGACAAAAAGAGCAAAAGTCCCCCCCCCCCCGAAAAATATCCCCTTAACACCCCAAAATACCATAAAGATGACAAGCAGAGCAAAAGCCCTTCAACCCAAAATACCCCCCCCCCCCTAAAATTTTAACGGCGCAGTTTACACCATGAAATCCACCCTAGGTGGGCCCCCTGAAGAGAAAGATTACAAAATGAAAGCAAAATGATAACTTGTTGTTTTTAAAATTCCTACAGAATGGAAAGTTTTAGTACCCTGTTGAAAAACCTCTAGCGTGAATTTAAGTACAAGGCTATACAGACCAGCATTAAAGCATAACAGTTCCGTAAGATGTTCTACGTCATTTCCTTCTACATTTAATACAAAAGCGCCACTAATTCGATCAAACTCGAAGGTCGTCCGATTTACCGTTCTAAGTGATCTCAGATATGCTCAATCTGACAAATCAGGGATCGTGTAGGCCAAAAGAAGGCAGTAATATAGGAGAAGAAATCCCCGACTTCTGTCACCCTTGCTTGTATGTGCCCGACTTGGTCCTGTTTAAAAATGGCTCCTGGGAGTCATGAGAGCCAACCTATGTGACTGAAACATAGCACTGTTTTAGTGTTTGGAATTAATATTAGTGGGGACCACGTGTCTTATGCCCTTAGTAACACCCCAGTTACAGGTGCAGTGTGGCACTGAAAACAAAGGCAGGACTGGACCTTCCAGGAACCAGGAAGAGATGGTTGACAGTTGTTCCCAAGCATCTGCGAGTGGATATCCTTCGTCATTTCAATGTTGTAGTTATGGCCAGAACTTGATTGCATTGTTTGTCGTTATGTAACGATCTGAAGAGAATGTCAACAAGGTAAGTCATTCCTCAGAAACCACCTGTTTCCTAAATGCAAATGCCTCCGGCAGAAGCTTATTGCCATCGTGTTAATATGGATCTGCTTAGACGATTCCCCAATTTGTAGAAAGGTAACACGTGGATCATTGTATGTACTAGTTATTTTACTCGCTTTGCCATATCCGGAGATTTACCGTCTTCTGCAGCACACGAAGTCACGAGGCTCATGGTCGATGAAATTATTTTAAAGCATGGGGCAGAACTGTTATTACCTATAGAGAAATAATCTTCCAGTTAAAGATTTTTCACCCGAACACAACTTTTGCTGCAATGCAGATCACCGAATGGCAACGGCGCACTGTCCACAAGCTAATGGACTTACTGACTTCAGCGAATACAGTATCAATGTACGTCGATGTGGAGCAGAAAACTTGGTACGAAATACTGCCTTTCGTCTATTATTTTGACCTGATGACCAGAAGATGGAAACTCCTCACCGTAGTGCATATATCAGAAATTAAACCCAACTACCATTCAGAGTACCAGGAAATTAAGTTCAAGGATAATGCAAATGCATGTCAGGAAAATAAACCGTCTAGAAATAAACCTCTGGAAAAAATGCCTTATAGAGCGTCCAAACGACACGAAGGGTAGGCAAGATCGGTCACAGATTCAAGAGCAAAGAAAATGATCCCACAACGAGACGCTGTTGCTTTAAAGTAGGGATAATTTCGGATTTCTAATTCTGAGAGGGCAACTGAATGGCTGAACGGGTAAGGCGTTGAGATGAGGAACCGGAAATCACTAGTTTGGGCTTCGGATTTGTCGGAAATAGTTCTTTTACTTTCCCAAGCATCTGCGAGTGGATATCCTTCGTCATTTCAATGTTGTAGTTATGGCCAGAACTTGATTGCATTGTTTGTCGTTATGTAACGATCTGAAGAGAATGTCAACAAGGTAAGTCATTCCTCAGAAACCACCTGTTTCCTAAATGCAAATGCCTCCGGCAGAAGCTTATTGCCATCGTGTTAATATGGATCTGCTTAGACGATTCCCCAATTTGTAGAAAGGTAACACGTGGATCATTGTATGTACTAGTTATTTTACTCGCTTTGCCATATCCGGAGATTTACCGTCTTCTGCAGCACACGAAGTCACGAGGCTCATGGTCGATGAAATTATTTTAAAGCATGGGGCAGAACTGTTATTACCTATAGAGACATAATCTTCCAGTTAAAGTTTTTTCACCCGAACACAACTTTTGCTGCAATGCAGATCACCGAATGGCAACGGCGCACTGTCCACAAGCTAATGGACTTACTGACTTCAGCGAATACAGTATCAATGTACGTCGATGTGGAGCAGAAAACTTGGTACGAAATACTGCCTTTCGTCTATTATTTTGACCTGATGACCAGAAGATGGAAACTCCTCACCGTAGTGCATATATCAGAAATTAAACCCAACTACCATTCAGAGTACCAGGAAATTAAGTTCAAGGATAATGCAAATGCATGTCAGGAAAATAAACCGTCTAGAAATAAACCTCTGGAAAAAATGCCTTATAGAGCGTCCAAACGACACGAAGGGTAGGCAAGATCGGTCACAGATTCAAGAGCAAAGAAAATGATCCCACAACGAGACGCTGTTGCTTTAAAGTAGGGATAATTTCGGATTTCTAATTCTGAGTAAGCAACTGAATGGCTGAACGGGTAAGGCGTTGAGATGAGGAACCGGAAATCACTAGTTTGGGCTTCGGATTTGTCGGAAATAGTTCTTTTACTTTCCCAAGCATCTGCGAGTGGATATCCTTCGTCATTTCAATGTTGTAGTTATGGCCAGAACTTGATTGCATTGTTTGTCGTTATGTAACGATCTGAAGAGAATGTCAACAAGGTAAGTCATTCCTCAGAAACCACCTGTTTCCTAAATGCAAATGCCTCCGGCAGAAGCTTATTGCCATCGTGTTAATATGGATCTGCTTAGACGATTCCCCAATTTGTAGAAAGGTAACACGTGGATCATTGTATGTACTAGTTATTTTACTCGCTTTGCCATATCCGGAGATTTACCGTCTTCTGCAGCACACGAAGTCACGAGGCTCATGGTCGATGAAATTATTTTAAAGCATGGGGCAGAACTGTTATTACCTATAGAGAAATAATCTTCCAGTTAAAGTTTTTTCACCCGAACACAACTTATGCTGCAATGCAGATCACCGAATGACAACGGCGCACTGTCCACAAGCTAATGGACTTACTGACTTCAGCGAATACATTATCAATGTACGTCGATGTGGAGCAGAAAACTTGGTACGAAATACTGCCTTTCGTCTATTATTTTGACCTGATGACCAGAAGATCTAAACTCCTCACCGTAGTGCATATATCAGAAATTAAACCCAACTACCATTCAGAGTACCAGGAAATTAAGTTCAAGGATAATGCAAATGCATGTCAGGAAAATAAACCGTCTAGAAATAAACCTCTGGAAAAAATGCCTTATAGAGCGTCCAAACGACACGAAGGGTAGGCAAGATCGGTCACAGATTCAAGAGCAAAGAAAATGATCCCACAACGAGACGCTGTTGCTTTAAAGTAGGGATAATTTCGGATTTCTAATTCTGAGCAAGTAACTGAATGGCTGAACGGGTAAGGCGTTGAGATGAGGAATCGGAAATCACTAGTTTGGGCTTCGGATTTGTCGGAAATAGTTCTTTTACTTTCCGGTTGATTTCTCTAAGCTTCGAGAAAGTTACCGAATACATAAAAAACCTATAGCAAATTACTTATACGTAAATGGTTAAATGTTTCTAAAGCATTCTTAAGTTTGTAAAAAGGTTGGAGCTGAGAGAAATCAGTTGCGATTTTATCATCCCGAAGGCGCGTTTACAATCACCTAAATCTGTTTTCGTATAAGCTGTGGTTATCTACGATGTTCTTATTCTATGTGACAATACAAAATATATTTCTCCTTACTTCTCTACAAGATTTCGAGAAGAAAATATTTTTAGAAGTAGTTAACTGCGTTATTATTACCGGGAGGTTATTATCCTTAACAGCAATTATACGACGTATTGTGATCCGTTTTGCATTTTTAAAGCAGTTTTGATTACTACGCACTTATCATCTACATCAGCTTACTTCAAACAAATTTTTTTTTCAATCTTCACATTATATCATGTTACTAAGCTGCTTCTTATTCTAATGATTTGATATAAATTTCTTTTGAAGCATAGTGGCTGCCAACGATTCGTCAAACATAACGTAACCAGATATATACATATTTCTAATTCTCGTCTGTTGCGTTCTGCCGATTTTGCATTTTTGCTGCGATATTTTCAGGTTAGCCAACAAAAACTATGGAGACCTATGAATTGAAACGTCTATTGTTGTACTTTTTTTTTTGAAGTATACCGGAAAATGAATTTCTTTTTGTTACACTTACTCATGCTCAAGAAACCGTCCATTAACCCCATGGCATTCTACACGAATATTGACTGTAGCAGTTGTAGTAGGAAATAAGTTATGAAATACTGATTTGAGAGTCTTGAGAAATCCTTCTCGAGAATAATAATGTGAAGATAGTGACCTTTTGTCAGTAATTGCATCATACATTATCAAAAGTTTTTTTTTTTTTTTTTTTTTTCAATCCAATCAGTGTCAGAGGTAAAACCAACGATGCTTCACGTTGTGCAGAACACTGAACATTGCTCCATACATAAGGGATAACATTTTCTTCTTCATGCAATCAGCGACTGTGATATCACATAATCCTCTAACTTTAAATAATGGAAAAATAAATTTGTAACGTCCTGGATCGTTCAGTACTGCAACAAGCTCCGAATATTTTCCGTGATGATAATGCATACCAGGATGACATTTAGTGCTTTCTTTGAGATTTCATCTGTTCCGAATACTTTAAAAAAAATAATTTCAATTTAGCAACTTTGCCTCCCAGTACAAAAACAGCATTTGAACACTTTTCGTGCATACTTCCAAGATCAAATTTCGAAATAATTTACAAATGGGGTTGGAAAAAACATGGATTGTTCCCAGTCACTATCCGCAAAGAATCAGCTCTTTCCAAGTTAATCTCGAAGATCTCAAGCAAATTATAAAATACTACTCTGGCTTGTAGCTATAGAAAACTGGCAACAACTTCTGCAATTTTCTAAGACTGTAACTGAAAGGGAGATAATTGTACCATCACCGTGGAGGATCATGATGTCCCAACGAACTCAGCTAAACAAAAGCATGAAATCAATATCATTCACACAATAATTATAATCATATTTTGCTCTTTGCAATCATAACTGATTCCGTTTCAAGTATGGCATAGTAAGAGTTTAATGGTGGTAGTTTTTCAGACACCACATAGTAATCATAATCGTAATAGTTAGGTGATAAGTATTTCACTTCCTCGTAGTCACAATTGTAATCAATTAGTAACCGATCTGCTTGCTGTGCACGTTACCGTCACTTCTACTGGCAAATGTTTTGACAATTGTAAACTGTTTGAAATGCCATCCAACATCTGTTTCAGAAAGGAATCCGCTGCTTTAAAATTATACAACAGCAAAACGGTAAGAGATAGAAAAGTAAAGCAAGTGGTAAGTTGGCCAGACGGGTCAGGAGTTTTTTATATGCCGGTTTTCAAAAATATTTCTAAGATTGGGAATTAGAAGGCTCGACAGTCAAATGTATTTTAATTAGTGCATGGCAGTGTGCTTATTAAACAGAGGTCAAATCTCACAACATTGGGCTTAATTTGGCCACCTTTCACAGCAGTGACATATTGCAGTTGAAGAGTAAAGTTCGAAGTCACTTGCATTGTTTTCTGTCTCAGTTGAGACGAGTTACAACAAACTTTACCCTTCGGTTGATTATGATAATGCAGTGAAAGATAGTGGTGGCGGGGCTAAGCCACCTGATCTGACAATAATAGGCCAGGTCCACGAGTTCAAAAATGTTCAAAAAGTCTAAGAACAAGAGAAGGTTCTCAGAAACTTCCTCTAAAGAGTTTCAAGCAATGAATCAAGTGGGACATTGCGCATCTGGGGGACATTGCGCATCTGGGGGACAATGCGCATCTGGGGGACATTGCGCATCTGGGAGACATTGCGTCTCCAGCACATTTGGGACATATGGGAAACTTTGTTGTGAAAGGTGGCCATACCTAACCCATTGCAATGATACTTGACCTCAATAAGCATTTTCACACATTATTTAAAAGACATATGTGACCGCAGTAATCTCTAATGTCTAGATTTTGAACAATTTTTGAAAACAGTTTCACTGTTTTGTTGCGAAGCAAGTCAAAAATTCAAAGAAGCGAAGTCTTTTTTGAAACACCCTGTATCTTCTTTCTGATTTAAACCCTTTTAACTTGCTCATCAAAAGCTTTTATTTGTTCAGATATTACTCAGGTGCGTGCACAGGGGGGGGGGGGAGGAGAAGGAACACCTGTTGACCCGAGTCTGCAGGGGCCCGAGATTTTTAAAATGAGGGGTGAAATATATGTAGAGACATAGGGGTAAACAATATGGGGGGGGCCGAAAAAGTCATTTGTGACGGGCCCTAAAATTTCTGTGCAAGTCCCTGATATTACTATCTAGCTTCCTATTTCAAATTCAGCGCATCGATCAAGTATCACTGACATCACTAGTATTAAAGTCTACCTCGCCTCCCATTTTTTTCGAAAAATAAGATTACAAAATAATAAGATTTATTAAAACGTATTCTCAATTTGAAATGTACAGATTATTAAATGAAATGTACAGGGTATTACGCGGCTATGGGGAACACTAATATCGACGAAAGTTCAAATGTATTGTTGGGGCAAAAGTACGATTCGTTTTCCTTATTTTTATTTTTGGATAACTTTTCTAAATACATCTGCCAAGATTCGTCTTAACCTGCAATGAACCTAGTAGTGTCATTAGTACAGGCTCTGTCTGTTTATACACTACGGGGGAAAAAAGATAAAGCAATAAATTAAATGAAGTCATTAGGAAGAAAATTAAAGAGTTGATGTCCAGATGAATAATTGTCAAACAATGAACACCTGCTTTATGAATCTTCGCTTATTATGTATGCCCGTTAAGTGTTCTCAATCTAATGGCTTTTAACAGGTAAATGTTTGTACTTGATATTCTATTAAATGTTATTATCTTCTATGTTTGAAAAAAAAGCTTCACTTTAACGATCTTGATAACTGCAGGGTCATACTACTGCACAGAATATAGCTATACAGCTGATTGGAGAAAGTCGAAAGAGTTATTCTTCTTGCACCTGATAATAAAACCCTAGTCAGGGACAATCCTACAGTACATTTTTATGGGGGGGGGGGATTCTCAATTTTTCGAATGGAGCCCCAAATGTTTCCCAATGACGAAATACGGGTATGCATACTTACATACATTTATTGAAAATTGACATTCAAGCATTTGAAGATACAGTACAACAATTTTGACTCCAAATTTTCCGAAGCGCTAGACAAAATTTTCCAACTTAGGAAATTTTTGGGAGGTCACCGTGACCTACCGTGACCTCCCATTAGGGCGTTCCTGACCCCAGTGCAAGAAGCAGTTCCTATTTCTGCCGGTTCTATGTTTTTCATTGAAATAGGGTAAGAGCTCCAGTAGTCGCACATTTAAGACAGCGATTGCTGTTTTTTTGTTAATCTATAAATTTCAACAAACAATACAACAACAAAAACATTGTAAGGCATTAGGCTATACCTTTCTGATAATGATTCACTATTTTTTTTTTCAGAAATAAAAACATTTTTATTTTAACAAGAAGTTCCGTCTAGAACTAAACGAGCCTACTTTCCCATATACCCATACTACTATCAAGTACCTGATCAATACTCTCAAAAATAGCTAAAATCGCAAATTGTTTCAAACATATTTTTTTTTAAAATATTTTAAGCTGATTTCGAGGAATAAAATATCCCTTACTCATCTAAAAAAAAATTCTTTAACAGCTTTCAAAACGAAAAAAAATTAATTAAAATTAATAAGCTTATTAAAATAAATACATCATATCAAAAAAAAAAAATCGTTTCTTTTTCCCCGTTGCCAAAAATAATTTTTAAATGAATTAATGCACTTACCAAAATAAATAAAAACAATAAAATGTCAACTTAAAGAAATAATTTTCATTGTCAAAAAAAAAAAAAAAAAAAAAAAAAATCGTCTGCGCATATCTTTATGTAGAAACATAAATGACTTCGAGGTTATTCGCCGAAAACTGAATACCTAAATTAAAACTTTAGCGTGAAAATTAAAACAAGTCATGAACAATAATTATTTCACAGTTTAAAACATAGCTGCGGAGTCGGAATTGATCTCATTTTGAGATAAAGGAGTCGGAGTCGAATATCCAAGAATAGGAGTCATTTGTCCTCCGTGTATAAATTTTTGCCAAAGCAACGAAGTCAGAGTCGAAGTCGAGGAGTAGGAGTCCGATTAATTTTCGGGCACAGGAGTCGGAGTCAGGTGCTCCTAAATTCTCGGAGTCGGAGTCTGGAGTTTGGCGTCAATAGCTATTTCCAACAAAATTTGAAGTAAATCCGCCTTTAAGTACGGAATCTACATTGACTTTCAGTTTCCCCGTAGACGCTAATGTTAAGGGATTTGAACTGTTCAAAATTGTACGAAAAATTGTTCAAATCAAAAAGATATTTTATATACAAGTTTTTTTATCAAAAGCTTTTTATCTACAAAGTTTTTTTGAAGCAAATTCGCCTCACAGTTCGGAATTGCATTGAATTTCCCTGTAGGCGCTAATGTTAAATTTTTTTGAACTGTTCAAAATTGAACAAAAAATAGTTCAAATCAAAAAGTGAAATATTGGAATGAGGTGTCCTTGCCGAGATGTTTCGAACAAAAAAAAAGTTTTTTCGAATCGGACTATTCATTCAAAAGTTATTAGGGGGGAGGGGCAGACAGACAGACCGACAGACATTTTCCCCCCTCTCAATATACCCTACTTTCCAATTTTTAATTTTTCGATATTATTTATTTTCGATATTATTTTATTTATTTTTGACTTTTTTTTTTTTTTTTGTTTTGTTTTTCGCGATATTTTTAAGATGCATTAAGCCTTCTTTCATGCTTTTTTCTTCTTTCTCTGACTTTTACTGGGAAAGTAGGCTAAAAATTAACCTATTGTTAACACGAGAAAATGCTCCAGTTGTTGGCCATAGAAATCCACTACTCGGCCATTATGAGCCCAGTAGTCGGCCGTTTCATTTTCATTACTTTTATGACGTATGAGTGAATAAATTTAAACAAAATTTAATGCAAAATTTACAGCAAAGCATTATACTTACAAAATTAATTATTCCATTTTTTACGAAATAATGCTGCATTCTTGATGTCTTCGTAACATCTATGTTTATATTATTTTTCAAATTGCAACCAGTTTGGACATGCATCACATGCAATAATTTTTTTATTATTTTCTTCTACATCACTTACTAAAGTAGTATCTTACACTGCGAAAAAAAAAATTAAATGGAAATGACACAGGTTTTTTGGGAAAGGAATTTTGAAAACATGAGAATGTAGATGCTCCTGGAGCAAAACGTTTTAACTGTGTATGCTAAGATAAAAGAGTTGATGGAATTCGTAATGGATAAGAAGTGAATTAATAATCAATACGATTGACACTTAACTGGTCCATGTTCATTAGAACGAAACTTCAGCATACAGAAATGCTAAAATTAAAATTGTAGTTTTGGAAACAATTTCTCTTCGAAACAAAGCAAGTAAAAATGCGTTCGAAAAGCACTTAAAGGATTGGCAATAGTTGGAACATCTAAAGCAAAATTTATCATGAAAAAAGTACTTTTATTGTGAAAGAACAGGATTAAGACGAATTATGTAGGCAGGTCCGTATTTTTAAAGTTTTTCCGGGGGGAGGGAGCAAAGGGTATGAACTCAGTGCATTTTATGGGAAAAAAACATCAAAATACAAGCAAAACTGCATATTTCATTTATGTTTTGAAAATACAGAGAGTCAATCCCCCCCCCCCTGCCATTCCCCACTTATTGCCCAGATGACGAGCTTGTATGTGGGTTAAGTGAAATTGAGAAATGGGGGATGTCATAAAGATAATCTTACAGGTTTCAACAAGAATATTAGTAAACAATGAATGAACTAAAATGGAGTGGGTAGCAACGTAATGCAACTTTGAAATTATGTTATATTTTAAAACGAATTCGGCATAATTTTAAGCAAGGAGTAAATTTTGATTTCCTTGGGAAGATAACCCAATAAATTAAATATATGGTTAGAAGCAGTAATAAGAAGTGGTACCAACATTTGGAATAATTTGTCTGAAGAGAATACAGGTTTTTTGAACTTTTGGGAAGCAAATAGTTTTGCAAAATGAGCAATCCAAAAAAAAAAATCACAGGTTTAGCGGTCGTTGAAACAATTTGATCGAAGGTGACTATTGAAGTATTACCTCTTAATTCCTTAGAATGGGAATGCTTATTTATTACCGATTAAATACTAATTGCAGTCAGATGATTTGTTTTATCACTTTTATCAAAGCATCATGATTTGATAAAACAATACTTAAAAAAACAGATAAATTACCATTTGGTAATGACAAGTTGAGTATTAGAACTTATATACTCAACGCAACAACGGACTGAATTTACAACCTGTTTTTGAGAATTCTTCACTAAAATCAACATTAGAAGCAGTAAAATGAGGAAACGACTCTATTTGTCAAAAAAAGCTATGGCAGAAAATTCAAACTTTTTTTTTTTTTTTGAAGAAGAAGAAGAAGAAATAACGTAAGAAAGGGAATTTTTACTCATAACAGCTAATTGCTATTGTGTCAATACTTTATTTTAATTACTATTTGATGAACTTTAGAAAATCCATATTAAGTACGAAGTCGATTACTGGGCAAATCAACCAAACAGTATGGAACCAGTGGTATGGTCGACTATTGGAAATGCATAAAAGTTCTGTAACCAGTGGTCATCCACCTCTCTTAAAATAATTGAGTATAAGAAAGAGTTTACTTTTGAATTTAAACGTTATGTTATACAATCCATTAAAACATGAATAAAAGCAAATTTACAGTAGAACGAAAAAAAGAAGGGTAATTAATATTTAAAGATGATGTGTCTTCTTAAGGGGGTCCGGGACACAAAAATCGTCAAATTTTGCAATTTTTTTTATCATGTAAAAAATTACTCCGTGTTTTTCTGCTTAAGAGGAGGTTTGAATCTTGTTTCTATTTTAAATAGAACGAAAGATATAATTCTTTTTGTTTCATGCACCTAACTAATGTGTACTTAACTTTAAAACTTTAAACGCGTTTTTCTCCATGATGCAATTTTTCCCGATTTCTTGCATTCAAACTCTTATAAGTCAGGAACCGATAAAGATAAAGTAATGAAACTTGGAGCATATCTTTTTCAAACAGTTTACTTTAAATTTTATTCGTCGAATTTGAAAAAAATGTTTACTGCAAAAATTACGATTTTTTTTAAAAAAAAGTATCTTCGAATTTTTCGAAATTTTTCTTCAAATATTTTTTATTTTTTATTGAATCAATATTTTTAAAATCGCCGAATAAAAATTAAAGCTTAGATATTTGTGCGTAATTCATTGAAAAAAATTGAAAATTGTTTAAGAATATTTTGAGTTATAGCAATTTAAAGCAACCCCCTTTTTTATAAAAAAAAACTAATTAAATTTAAATAAAAATTTCTTTTTTTCATATTTATGTTATGATTTTGCTTATTAAATAAATGGTGAATCAGTGCAAAAAATTTCAAAACTCTAAAGTATATAATAAAAAAAATTTCAAAATGTGTCCCGGACCCCCTTAACAAAAAATAAGCAGAATCGCAAACTGGAATGAAGGGCACACCATTTAAAACAAAATGACTCATTACTACTTAATGAAATGTAATTACAACTTCACTGTTATTGTATGATAATTGGGGATAAGTAAAGGAATGTGGAAATGCATCAAATCCGATTTTGAGTTATACATATTCTATTTATAAGCTGTTTTATGTCCTTGTGGCCGACTACTGGAGCACTTACCCTATATGGAGAAAAATAGTATATTTCATCCCGTGCACAAGAACGAGATATCTCCAATCAATATTCCATTAAATATTGAAGGAAAAGAGCTGTGATGGGTTAGCTTTTAAGAGAAAGTAAAGGAAAAAGGTTGTAAGGTAGGTGAGCCAAAGATGGTCAGTGCTCCTAAGGTAGACCTTCCCCAAAAGTTTTTAATAATTTCAATTTTTATCACAAAACGGTGGTACTGCATTGTAAAGCATGTACACTGTAAAAAATCTCGGAAAACTCTCTGAATATACAAAAAAGTTTTCCGTAATACACAGATTCGTACGCCCTCCGCAGTTTTCTGCGATAATCAAAAACGTTTCCCGTTTAGCAAGAAAGTAAGAGTCGACGCATGCGCAGGTGACACGGCAATTTTATAGTTCAGCAGCAAATCTAAACTGAAACTTTCGAAAGCACGCAATGAAAACAACTGCTGACTCATGTATGCGAAGTAACACTCATCAAGGGGATTAGTAGAAGTTTTGTTCCTCGCATGAATTCACTGAAGATAATGTTAAAGTCTTATATTTTCTTGCTTATGTATCGTCATGAGATTGAATTTGAAGCTATGTCACTTATTTTTAAGTACGAAGTGCAAATTCTCGACGCATGCTCGCGGAAGGAATACAAACTGAAATTAAAAACCAAATAATTGCCGAGAGGACGCCATGTAACTTCATTGCGTCGCATAACTTGTGTAGGTAATTTTTCTTGGATACTTTTCTTCTTTCTACCAAATGGGTAATTTTTGTTGGCAGAATTTTATTCTGTCATAAAAATCACCTTTTTGGTGACCAAAGCCTGCAAAAGACCACCACCGACGAATAGGTAAGTCGCTTTGCAACTCTATTACTTTAAAGAGATTTAGTTCATATAAATCTCGTTAAAAAAAACTATTTTCTTCAGTATAATTTTTTCGTTGTGAACTATTGCAATTTGAAAATATTTTACATTACATAGAACACATATTTAAAGTGCAAGTGTGTCTAGTTTTATTCTATAAAATTTATGAATTGAAGATTATAAAAAAATTTAAATAAGTGTTATTGTGTACTTTGTTTTTATGTGGAAATCTCAGTTAATATTTGGCTGAACATTTATGTATCAAGCATTATGAATTAAATGTTATAATATGCAAATTGTCAGGTTTGATAGTTCGTCTTTAAGGTTGCATGTTTTCATTCTCTTGTAAACAGTGTAGCTAGATTGTATGAAGTAAAAAAAAAAAAACTATCTCTTGTAATTAGGAACATAGTGCTTCAGTATTATCTAAATGACGATATCTCTTTAAATATTTGCATTAGCGAAACGCTTTAAATTAGTTAAATGTGTATTAATTTATTTAACAAATAAATACATATATGTATTTAAAAGTGTCTTCATTTTTTTCGTTTTACGAGCCTCAATTTTACCAAAAGCAAAAAAAAAAAAAAAAAAGACTTAATAAAATAATTTTGTATTTTTACACCATATTAAAGTATTTGACTTATAATTTATATGATACTTTGATTTATAATGTATATGATACTTTGATTTATAATGTATATGATGTTGCTTTTTCAAGGGGGGGCGCTTCATAGCATTTTATGGGTGCACCATCACTCTTATGGTGGGGGGGGGGGGGTATTCTCGTATATATGAAATGGAAAAATCATGTAATAGAGTTCAATGTTTTAATAAATAAAATATATAATGCATTTTGCGCACACTATAAAAATAAAATCAGTAACCTATTTTGAGTAAGTATTTATATTTGTGATGAGCTGGAAAAGGGCAAGAACAGAAGAATCAAACCGAATGGTTCCAGCAGAGGGACTTGGTGTCATATTTAAATTCATCAATTTCTCTGTTGGTACTTTTCGGTACACTTTGTTCGTCAGAGAAATTGACTTGAGGTGAACGAATTCCGGAACGCGAAGGGTAGGTAAGTCCTGTCAAATTTTATCCAAAGATAAAAACTATCAAGTTTGATACAAGATATGTTTTTAAATTCTGCATTAAAAATACAATATGTTGATAGTTTTGTCTTGAAAATATTGAGAGAAAAACTGAAGTTTAAGATTGTTTAACAAACAATCCCCACTTTTCAGAAGGTACCCCTACTCCAATTCCCCGACGATTTTGTGATTAGGAATGAAACTAGTAGATTATTTCATAATTTTTCAAAAATTTATAACTGTGCATATGTTATGCTGTTAACCATGCTATTTGTCATTAGAAATTCCAAAAAAAAAAAAAAAAAAAAATCCACGAATGATTCTAAAATTGCTTGTATTATTGCTCTTAGATATGAAAGAATTGAAACTGATATGGTATGCAATACTATAATAAAGAATTAGATTTTAGAAAAAATCACGGAAAAAGGATTCCGAAATTCTCGGAAACGTTTTTGAAAATTGTTTGGAGAATTCCGAAATACTCGGAAACGTTTTCGAAACTTTCATGAACCACAGCTGCACAGAATACTCAGAAACATTTCTGGAAATTACGGAAAGAGGATTCCGAAATACTCAGAAACGTTTCTGAAAATTACGGAAAGAGGATTCCGAAATACTCAGACACGTTTCTGGACATTACAGAAAGAGGATTCCGAAATACTCAGACACGTTTCCGGACATTTCAGAAAGAGAATTCCGAAATACTCAGAAACGTTTTCGAAAATTTCATGAACCGCAGCTGCACGATATACTCAGAAACGTTTCCGAATTTTTTTTACAGTGTAGGGGGAAAGCGGGCACGTGTGAACACTTTTTTTCATTTCTTTACTTTTCAAAAAATATTATCAATTTCTCAGCGCAAATGTGTCTCCATGATTGAAGAAACTTTTCTTTGTGGCATAGAATTTTTTGGGATTAAAAATTTTGTATATTTCTTTACTTTATGGCATTTTTAAACGAGCTGATGTGTGCCTCACATGACTTCCTTTTGCTCCAATTTAATATCATTTCCCAATTATTGATAATTTTTAAATGATTCAATAGTTTACTCTCTAAATATCACCAGCAGTGGCCAAATTGAAACCAGATTTAAAAGAATTTAATTTGAACTTTTACATCTTGAATTCAAATTATGTTTTTTGCAAACACGAATGTGTATGTAGGCACATGTGTAGGGGGGTATGTGTATATGTGTGTAGGCATGTGTGTTTGTGTCTGTGTGCAGGTATGAGTGTGTGGGTAGTTGTGTGTATGAGTGTTTGTGCGTGTGGGGGGGGGTAATGTGTATGTGTGTGTAGGCATATATGTTTGTGTCTGTGTGCAGGCATGAGTGTGTGGGTAGTTATGTGTAGGTGTTTGTATGTATGCGTGTGTGTGTGTTTGTGTGTGTGTATGTGTTTGTGTATGTGTATGTATGTATGTATGTGTATGTGTTTGTGTGTGTGTGTGTGTACGTGCGTGTATGTATTCGTGTAAGTGTAGGATATTGACGCAACCTGAGAGACGGTTTTCGCTAGAGGAGCAGCATCGCTTGGCGGCCGGTCGACGGTGGTGCTGGGCAGAGGGCGCTGGTGGGAAAATAAAATGATAGGACGCCAAAACAGTCAAGCGAAAGCAATAAGCAATCGTGATTGCTCAAAAAAAATCGTCAAAACTGTAGCCAAGTTGACGATAAAACTTGGCGACCAAAAGAGTGGCGATATATCGCCAAGTGTCCGCCAAATTGTAACACCATTTGAGTTTACATCGAAATTAACAATGATTTTCCCCCAAGAAGGGGCGAAAGAAGACTTAGAAACACCCGAATGCAACCAAAAGGGGAGGTGCACAACTAGACCCCACTAGGAGTCTACGTACCAAATTTCAACTTTCTAGGACATACTGTTCTTGAGTTATGCGACATACATACGCTTATACATACATACGTCCATACAGACGTCACGAGAAAACTCGTTGTAACTAACTCGGACATCGTCAAAATGGATATTTCGGGTGTCTATACGTTCTTAGGCACTTATCCACGTGTGGTCGAGTCGAAAAAAAAAAAAAAAAAAAAAACAACATTCATTCGCCCCCGAATAAATGTTGAATTTTTTTTTTTTTTTTTTTTGAGAGCAAAATGGAAATTAAGGTCGATTTTTGAGGGAAATTTTTTTCGCGAATACAATGCTTCCTTTTTTGTAAAAGGAAGTAAAAACGTCTGCAGTAGCAGTTGTTCACATGTGCCCCAAGAGGGGGGACACATGTGAACAGGCCTGAGGCACATATGAACACAAGTATAAAAAATGCAGGAGAAGCATCATATTTTAAAGGAAAATTCTTCAATATGAAACATATAACTAAATAACAAATACGTTGAAGGGTTTGTAACCTATACTGCTTCAATTTCAACTGTACAGTTATTATTCCATTAAGAAAATATTTTTTCCAGAATATAAAACTGCTCACTGTCAAATTTTTAAGTCTCGTAGCCTGTTCTGACCACTGAATAGACTAGCACAAACTTATATGACTACATAATTTTTTATTATGTAAGAGTTACTCTACATATATTTTGCTTTTAAGCTTCATACATTGTTTGATAATTTATTTTAAAAGGATTTTGAACTTCAGTTTTAAATTAAATGAAAATATTTTGTGTATTTTTATTTCCAGTAAGTATTATATAACACTAAATTACTGACCTACTGTTTAATAACAAATAAATAAATAAATAAATAAGTAAAAAATAAAAAGAATAAACATAAATAAATAAATATTTAATAGTATTTATTACAACTAACAATAAATTTACTAACTGATTATAGGAAAGTAATAAATGTAAATATTTACACTGCTAGTTGCAAATTTTTCTCAGGGTGAAACGTTGCAACAACAGCGGCAACTCCTTAAGGGTGCCATTAGGCTATCTATGGCACTCTTAAGTGACTCATAGGGATGTCATAGGGTGTCATGGGTGTCTGTCTTGCAAAGGGCTGAATTTGAAGAGATTAAATTGATCGATCGCCATTGTATGCAGTGATTTCACGTTTAAAAAGGAGTGGTTCTAATTTTCAGGAGAAAAAAAAAATATTTACATGTGTTTAAATTTTTAGAAAACTGCGTCAATATATACGTTTTCTGAAAGACAGTTTATTTCTCTGTAACCACACTCACTTTAATTCACTTTAATAAATTTGACGGATTAATGATTTTACTCGGTACAATTTGTGTATGTGCATGTTCCTAAGAGGGCACCTAAAGAAAAAACAAATGTCGTCAGATAATTTTAATGTTTCTTGTAATTGAGCTTTGAATTGCTCCTCTAGAAATAAAAATAGATTGCTGATATATATATATATATATATATATATATATATATATATATATATATATATATATATATATATATATATATATATATATATATATATATATATATATATATATATATATATATATATATATATATATATATATATATATATATATATATATATATATATACACTGGTGTGCGAAAATTAAGGACGAAGTCGAAAAATTAGCATATCAGCTGAACGAGGAGGCAGAGCGGACAGAAAGACTAATCAGGAGATTAAGTAAGGTGATGTACGGTAGCATATGCGCAGATATGCAGGCAGACGTAATGGGGGAGTGTTTGAGTAGTATAAAGCATGTTGTCGGTGTAAAATCAGTATCTCTGGAAAAGAGATTGCACGCCGTATAGCAGTTAAAATCACACCGAGTTGCTGCTTTAGCGAGAAATGGCGAATAATCAATCTGTTAGACGACATCTGGATGCTTTTACCCGAGGTCGAATCATTGGGAAGTTGGAGGAAGGCCGCAGTGTGAGAAGTGTGGCTGCAGAGTTCGGAATTGCTCACAGCATCGTTTCACGACTTTGGAGACAATTTCAAACTACAGGAACAGCTATCCGGGGGTTCAGTAGTGGTCGTCCACGACGAACCACACTCGCAGATGACCGGTATATTGTCTTACAGGCCAGAAGAAACAGGCGGCAGACAGCGGGAGAAATCGCTAGACACGACACAGGCGACTGGACGAGCGATATCGCGTTTTACCGTGGCCAGAAGACTGCACGGTGATGGTGTTTGCACGACGCCCTATACGGTGTGTAAATCTAACGCCTGCCCATCGGAGAAGGCGTTCTCTGTGGTGCCGGGAACGCCGGAATTGGAGAGATAATGAATGGGGACGAGATGATGACTTTACAGATGAGAGCAGATTCAGTCTGAGTAGCGATTCTCATCGTATACTCATCTGGAGAGAGCGGGGAAGCCGCAATCATCCCTCGAACATCATTGAAAGGGACAGGTATGGAGGTCGCGGTGTTCTCGTTTGGTAGTCGTACACCCCCATCATGCTTGGTAGTCGTACAGACCTTAACATCTTCGACGCAGGTTCAGTCAACGGGACCCGTTATTGAAACGATATTCTTCTTCCATATGTGCGTCTTTTTAGAGGCGCTATGGGTCCGCAGTTCCTTTTCATGCACGACAATGCACCATGTCATCGCACAGTAGCTGCCGAACAGCTCTTAGAGAGTGAGGATATTGAAAGTATGGATTGGCTGGCACGATCTCCGGATCTCAGTCCCATCGAGCATGTATGGGATTTTCTAGGCAGACGCTTGGCAGCTCGTACCTTACCACCAGTAACGATTCGGGAACTCGATTGGCGCTGCAAGATGAATGGACAGCAATGCCTCAACAACTCATTGACACCCTCATTCTCAGCATGGGCAGACGCTGTGAAACCTGCCTAGCAGTCGGGGGAGATCATATCCCCTACTAAAGACCGGATATTTCTTGCTGGACACACATCACAGGGATGTTTCGGCCTTCAATCTCATTGCACTCCATACTACTCTTTCAATAAAGCTTCTTTTTATCCCTCTGATTTCTCTTTTAGTAAGTGTTGCTTACATTACACATGTCCTTACGTACTGGGGATCTTACGGTATTAAATGTGTTGATTTGGAAAGCTTTTGTATAAAGTTATATATAAAAAACCGTCTTGTCCTTAATTCTTGCATACCAGTGTATATATATATATATATATATATATATATATATATATATATATATATATATATATATATATATATATATATATATATATATATATATATATATATATATATATATATATATATATATATATATATATATATATATATTGTTTCTATTCCCACATTTTGAGAGTTATTTCAATGCATGGGACACCTTTAGAAAACTCTCCTTCAAAGGTGGCCCAAAAGCTACAATTTTGAAATTGTATAGTAAAAATATTAAAATTTTATCCTATAAAAATTGTACTTGGTTTGTATTACAGATAAATGTAAAACTCAACATAAAAAAAATTCAGCCAAAATCACCTAATTAGAAAAATACAGAAATAAGCTGACTTATTATTCATTAAAAAAAATATATTTTGTAGCAAAATTACATAGACTTGTTTAAAAGTTTTAAAAATGTATTGGCAACCGAAATATCTATTTTTCCCATCCTGGCGTATATTTTAGAGAGTTTAGTAATAACGCCTGCATATGCGTTAGTGCACAAGGTTATATCAGCAAAAGTATTAGTTGCACTTTTAAAAAGTTACATTTTTACGGATTTCTCAAGAAATAAGGGACTAATTGTTCTGTAGCTTTTGTGACATAAAAGGTATGCTCCATCTGTCATTTTCCAATAAAAATTGAATTCCCCATGCATTTAGGGGATTAGCAACAAATTGAGGAAAACAAAAAGTGTTTTGATCAACTCTCATCTTAAATAGCTAGGAATAAGCTATAAATTTCTAAAATTTGCTAGCTTTCTATGTGCAATTGTTTTACACATACGTTCAAGAAAGTTTCAATGATATTCACGAATATATAAGCATTTCTATCAAAACTACGAATTTTATGTGAAAGTTTTTGACTCGTACTCGTAACATGCAAAGTTTTCTATTAAATGTTAATAAACTTTAAGAAAACTCGACAGCATACAAGAGAAGTATAATACTAAAACATGGAATCAAAATATTGAAAATTCGAAGGAATATGAACATATGGAGCAATTTTTCACTGTGCATGTACGAAAGGTAGCAATTTACTGTTTGACCACGGATTGTATGTAATTTGGCCATCTGCCAAGTAAAGACTATTCCATCTCAATGAATCTAGCAGGGAAGAAAGGAAAATAACGATGAGATTTTGATGCACGCGTTTTATAATGTCACTAGTGCCTTATTCATTTGTTGCATTCTCTAAAATAAAATAAGGGAAAACAAAAAATAGTTACCATGGAAACAACAAAAAGAAAAGAAAATATTTTCATTTCGTCCAGGAACGTAAAAGCAAAATGGTAAGCTCAAAACTTTGTTGTGAATAAATAAATCAATTAGTTTTTGCCGTGAGAATATAGACCAAATATACTTTAGATTTAAAAAATGTTGCTGAGAGCAAATTTTCATTTTTACAAAACTAAGGCTAAATAATAGAGAGGCAAAAGTGCACATCTGTAACAAACAAACATCCCTATAAACTAATAGATACGTCCTTTTCCGCCTATAAACCGGATATTAGCCTTTCCATGTAATCGATGGTCAGACAGTATAACTTCCATAATTTAAAATCTAAGTAAATCCCCTACTCATCATATAATTCCAGTTTAATATCTAACAAATTTAGAAAGATATCAGGGATCTACTGAGTTGATTTTCAATAATTTTTGGATTGGAGATGAATCATAAGGGATTGTTCTCAAATTTGCAACATTTGCCTATAGTTGTTGAGTGCAGTGTAGTGTAGTGGTTGTGTGATGATTGGTATTAAGTGTGTTGTAGTTGTGTGGTTCGTGATAAAAACAGATTATTTGCGAATGATCTCTCACGTTTCGTCGCCTATCCAAGAGTTATTCAAACTCGGCTCATTAGATCGCTGATATCTTTCTGAATTTTTAGGATACTGAACTGGAATTTTATTAGGGGGATCTACTTGGGTTTTAAATTACGAAAGTTATAAATTGCCATCTTTCGTGTTTACGCAGTGAAAATTTAATTGCATTAAACGTTCATATATCATCAAATTTAAAGCTTTTTAATATCAAATTTTAGTATTCCACTTCTCTTGTATGCTGTCAAATTTTCTGAAAATGTGTCAAGGTTTGATATAAAACTTTGCGTGTTATTGGTCAAAAACCTTTATATAAATTTGTAGTTTTGAAAGAAATTCTTATATCTTCGTGACTATCAGTAATGCTTCCTCAAAAAGTATGTAAAATAAATGCACATGGAAAGTTTATCTTTTTTCTAAAGTTGGCAGCTTTTTTTCAGGTATTTACGATGAATGATGATCAAGAAGCTTTTTGTTTTCCTCAGTTTGTTGGTGAGCCCTTAAATGCATGGGCGATTTAAATTTTACTGGAAAAATGGAGCATACCCTTCTAGAGGCAGAAATTACAAAACAATTGGGCTCTTATTTTTCGAGAAATTCTTAAAATGAGAATTTTTTAAAATGTCCCAATACTGTTGATATAATGTACTTAACATCGAAAAAAATGGGTTGCTGTAAAAGTTGAAATGTTGAAATTTGGAACGTAGAATCTGTATAGCATTTGTCGTGAACCAGATGAAATCAACACAATTTATACCAAGTTTATAAAAAACGAGCTGATGTGCGCATCACATGACTTTCTTTTACTCTAATTTAATGTCATTTCCCCATTATTGGCAATTTTAATGTGATTCAATAGTTTACTCTCTAAATATCACCAACAATGGCCAAATTGAAACCAGATTTTAAAAAAATCGCCAAATTTGTCGCCAAGTTGGCGAAAAGGCGACTAAAAGACTGGCGATATATCGCCAAGTGTCCGCCAAATTATAACCCCACTTGTTTACATTGAAATTAACAATGATTTCCCCCAAAATAAGGGCAAAAGACCCCTTTAGAAACACCCGAATGCATCCAAAAGGGGAGGTGCACAACTAGACCTCACTAGGAGTCTACGTACCAAATTTCAACTTTCTAGGACATACCGTTCTAGGACGTACCGTTATGTAACATACGTACGCACATAAGCACATACATGTGTACATACGGACGTCAAGAGAAAAGTCGTTGTAATTAACTCGGGGAATGTCAAAAGGGCAATTTCCGGTGTTTACACGTTCTTAGGCACTTATCCGCGTGTGATCGGGTTGAAAAAAAAACTCAACATTAATTCGGGGGTGAGCAAAATGGAAATTAAGGCCAAATTTTGAGTGAAATTTTTTTCGCGAATACAATACTTCCTTTTTCGGAAAAGGAAGTAAAAAGACAAATAAAAAAAGAAAGAAGAAAAAGACAAAAACAAATAATTTCTCCCATTTTTCATTGTTAAGAGTTTTGATACTTGTTGTACCCATCGTTTTTTCAGTTTGTAAAGTAGAGATAAACCTTTTTGAACTTTACAGATTTGTATGACTTTCTTTTCTATTAAGAAA